>NC_041398.2:229303654-229596154 GCF_900747795.2 Erpetoichthys calabaricus | reverse complement strand
TCCATCCATCCATTATCCAACCCGCTGAATCCGAACAAAGGGTCACGGGGGTCTGCTGGAGCCAATCCCAGCCAACACAGGGCACAAGGCAGGAACCAATCCCGGGCAGGGTGCCAACCCACCGCAGGACACACACAAACACACCAAGCACACACTAGGGCCAATTTAGAATCGCCAATCCACCTAACCTGCATGTCTTTGGACTGTGGGAGTAGTTAATTTCTTTTATCAGTGAAACAAGAAAAAAATGGACAAAAGTTATTTTCCTTTAAATCAGCAGTTATTTGAATATGCATTTTTAATAGTAAAGTGTGCGTATTTTCGGAATTTGAGAAAAGTTACACGTTTGAAAGAAAATGAAAATGTAGCATGTGAATGTACTGTATGTAGCTCTGAACAGTGGCCCCAGTGTTTTATGCGCTGACACGTCTTCAAGACAGAGATGGGGTGTACAGGGAATGTTAAGGTGTCTGATTCTGAGAGATTTATGGGATTATTGCCGTCAGCCGGAACAGAGGCAATCTCACTTAAAAAAAGGCCCTGTTCGGTTTAATACGCTGCGAAAACTGGGAACCATCGCAGCAGTCCGAAAAAACATTCTGGAGAGGTGCAAAATAATAACAAGGCAACGGTTAAAAATCGCATACAAATTATGTATTGCGTTCCGTTTTAAATCCCCCAAAGCAGGAGTATAAAACTCGTGAAAAGTTTATTACTTCATCCAAGCCGACTTATGAACATTTCATAGACGATGAGAGAAATTGGTTATATCTTACCCTCCAGTTGGAGCACAGGCAGGTGAAGTAACTTGCTCATGGTCACACAGTGTCAACAGCGAAATTTGAAGCCAGTGGCTTTTTGTTCTGTTTTTGATCCGGGGCTTTAGTCCCCGATCTTAGGCGTCCAGCTCCTGATCTTCGAGATCCCAGCCCTTCTTCGCACCCCACTCCCGTCTTGGGCTCTGACAACTCTAATCGAAAGCGCGAAAACTCTTTGGGAGAATCTGAATCTCCCACTCCTCGACAGCGCGAAAAATCCAAAGGGGTAATACCCCCGCTTTTCCATCTAACACTTATTTGTTGTTAGAGTAACGTCATTATCGGGAATTTAAGTCCGCGTGAACGTGAGCGACGCCCCTGTGTAAACCCAGACCCCCAGGGTTTGTAGTCCAATGCTTTAACCACTACGCCACAGTGCTCGCGCTTTTACTTCTGCTCTTATAAATCTACTGTAGATCTATGGTTCCTAAACTCATTCCTGGGGAGCCATTATGACTTTAAATATTTTTTTACAAACAGTTTCGCAACCAGAATGTCATTCTAACTTTTAATTATTTTTCTCTTCTCTTATTCTGCATTGAGACAGGCACAGCGGTGGCAGTGTGTATGTGTGTGTTTTACATTAAAACATGTAGAATTTTTTGGGTGGGGATAGCGTTCAAACTTTTTTTGTTTCCCTATTAATTTGCCATTTTTGTGTCGTTTTCTGCCCTTAATTGTATCCCAATAATGCCAACAACAAACAGAGCAGACGCGCGGGCCAACAACCCGGAATGAACTGAGGCTGCCAATACTGCGGCACCAAACCCACCAAAGTGCTCATTATTAAACAATAAGTTAAATAAGCAGCACTCCTGGAAAAGCAGAATGAAAATCATGATAATGATAATCTCACACACCAAGTTAAAAAAAGCACTAAAGTATCCCCTTGTTATACATAAACGCTTTGTACGTTCTACAAATGTTCACACTTACTTTTGAAATATCTACATTGAACCCAAAACATAGAAACTGGCAAATGACAACCCTGTCAATGAGATGAGGCTAGGAATCCAACTGGAAGCAGAAGTTGGTTGGAACAAAAACCTGCAGCAGCAGGGGGTCCCTCAGGACTGAGTTTAGGTTCCACTGAACTACATATACCTGTTACAAGCAGGACAAATCAAAAGAGATTTCTTTATTGGGATTACTGATGTTGATGTTTATTCTCATTGGAAATAAAGTGACAAATCGGCGCTTTATTTTATAAAGCAATGTTTTTAACAAAGAAGCCCTGGTGGTAGGTAAAGTCTCGCTTCTCTTCTCCACGGTACCCGTCATAAGTCTCAAAGTGTGAGCGGAGGCTACCGAAGACCGATCCGCTCCAGTCTTTTTCTTTTTTTCCCTTTCATTCTGTTCTCGTACCTGTCCTCCATCGACTCTCTTCCTTCCACTTCATTCTGCGGCTTACGCACTTCTGATTGCACATCCCCGGTGGGGTCGCTCAAGTCGATTCTGTGTCGCCAAGACAAACTTCGATAAAGTTAGTAGCGCTGCTCTGCTGACGAGTTGGGCAAGAGGTCATATCTTCCGTTATACAGGACCACACCAGGTGGGTAAAACACTAAACCGGGATCCACGGGGGTTAACGGGACCACAGCATTACCGTGGTAGTCATTTTCCGGCTTGGTCGTTGCGGTAAAAGGGCGCATATTAGTGACAGATGGCGAGGTAATCTTCCAGAAGAGATTGGTTAACGCCTTTCGAAACTCTCGTCTCATTAAACAATACAAAATGGGATTTAGGCAGCTATTGGAGTGAGCTAAACATACCGTTATTGGAAAAATATAAGCCTGGGTGGTGTAGTATTCGTAGCTGAAATGGACAACATTTAGCTTGACGAGGATGCCCCATGCAGTCAACGCCTGGTTAGGCAGCCAGCAAAGAAAAAAGGAGAGGACGACAATTGTCACCGATTTGGTCACTTTGGATCTTCTTTTGGTACTGGACGTGTTAACGTTCGTGTTTGTGATAAAGCGCAGAAGGAGAAGGTAACACACCGTGATGATCACTAAAGGGATCACAAAGCCCAGCAGTACTTTCTGAGTGTGGTAAAGCCCCAGCCAAAACTGCACATCGCCATTCCGATCGGGGAACTTGACCAAGCACAGTTCTTCATTCGACACTTTAGACGTCGTGGAAAAAATTGCGTGTGGCAGGGCAGCGAGAACCGCGGATACCCAGATCAGGACGCTCATCCACTTGGCAGAACAGCCACGGGGTCTTCGCTTTGTTTTCAGCGCAGACGCGACTGACCAATACCTGGCCACACTCATAGCGGTCAAGAAGAACACACTGGCGTACATATTCATAGCCGTCACATAGGACACGATCTTACACATGGCTTTGCCGAACAGCCAGGTGAAATCCAAAGCATTCTCCACCGCCCAGAATGGCAAGGTCAGCACGAACTGAAAGTCTGTCACAGCCAGGCTGGTAACGAACAGGTTAATAGAAGATTTTTTCCATCCCTGTTTGGATTTCATCAGGTACAAGACTAGTATGTTACCCACAAGTCCTAAAGCGCACACGACAGAGTACACCACAGAAATGATTATTCTTACAATTGCCGAACCATCGCCCATAAAGTCGGGCTTTTCCAGATCCAGATATTTCAGAAGGTCGCCCCAAGATTGATTCGTTCTGTTAAACATTGCATTTCTGTCATAGGGCGACCCGGGTAAAAAAGCCAAGAAATCACGTTCGGATGCTTCTTGTACCGCTGAAGCGAAAGAGTCATTGCTGTGATTGGAAGAGACAGCCATCCCATGTTTCTGTCACTCTGACCCAGAGGCTGCCAGACGATAAGATCTTCAGTTCACTCCTGGATACATGTTTAATAAGGATCTGAATTCGAACATTGCTTAAGTGCAACTTTATTCTTGTGACCAATGTTTAAAGAATCCTCTGTTTCAAATCCTGTGCGATTTATTTCGTTGAGTTAAATCTGCTTTCAGTTTTTGCCTCTGTCAGTCAGTGCATTTAATTTAAAATCCCCAGGCACAGTCGTTTCTTTGTATTCGCTGCATTTCTTCATTGTAGATTTTTTTTTAAAGCGCAAGAACAAGCCTTCCGATACTTTTGCGTATACCGCGCTCCACACACTAATCCATCTGCTTCGTCGTCTTATGTCTCTCAAAATGTCGCTTTTCGTTTATAAGTTTGTTCGCCGTGTGCACCGCTTCTTCACCGGTTGCCTACTGCTGACTAAAGAAGTTGGTGTCTGTGAAGAGGAGCTCCGCCGTGTCTGTTTTATCTCGGTCACCTCACGGGCAGCCTTATTACGCATGTGCCTCGGAGTCCGGGAGCTCTCCAAGGTACTGAAATGTCAACAGCTCTGATGTCTTAAACTGCATTTAATCCGAGAGCTCTCAATCGCGGGTGGATTTTCTCGGCGCTTGGCTGCTATAGGATCGTCAAATCCTTTATATATGTCCAAATGCATAAATGCAATACGAATATGACGTATAGATTCTGAAGTGTGGACGTTTTCTGTATCGTGAAGCTTTTCTCTTACATTGCATTTTATCAAACACTTGGCAATATTACTACAGATTTGGAGATCAATCTGGTTACATCCATCCATCCATTTTCTGAAGCCACTTTATCCATTAAATGGTAGCGAGAATGAAACTCAGGTAGCGCGGCGTACTAGGTAAGGCTTTGGACTTCACACACTGTGGTTGTTCATTCAAATCTCACTGATTGCTTCACCTGCCTGAGCTACAGCTGGAAATAAACAAAAAGAAATGTAACTTTGTGTATCTCGCAAATGTAAGTCTGATTGGATAAAAGCATTAGCCAAACTAAAAGCAATAATAATCACACACTAAGAAATTAACAACACGGGGTGGGGAGTGCAGAAGGGTATATACAGTAATCACACTCTGGGTCACACCAGCTGGGATCTCAGTTGTGACCGTTTAAGAAGCCTGATGGAATCCCACTGGGAAAACTGAAAACAGAACCTGTGTCCTGGGAGTTTTGAAGTAGCTGCGATGATATTTATGTAACATGTGTTATTTTTTAAGTATAGTAATAATGTAAATTTACTAATGATAGTCGCAGCAAAATGCATATATTATTAATTTCAGAACCATATGCCTTCTGGTTTAGTTATTGTTATCACTACAATACGGTTGCGGGTCACATCACATTAGATAGATAGCACTTGATTTGTCTCCCATGGAAAATTTGGCTTTTTACAGAAGCTGGATAGATTAATTAATATTGTGACAAACAAAATCCCCCTCTTAAATACAAAACCCATCTGTTGTAAGACCTAAACTGACCTTGGTCAGAACGCCAAAGCTCTCTCATGTAAAATTAGATCCAACAAATCATCTAAAATACACATTAATGAAATACAGTAGGAAACCATGGTACTCTGCGAAACACAACATGGACTTAATAATAATAATAATAAGTTTCATTTATGTTGCGCCTTTCATACACTCAAGGACACTTTACAATTCATTACATTGTAATGAACATGACAGTAGAAATCACATACATGAAAAAGAATAACACTCATTGAAAAGATGTGTTTTTAACAGGAGTTTGAAATTAATAATAGATTTTTCCTGGCGAAGGCTGAGAGGGAGAGAATTCCAAATTTTTGGGGCTATCACTCTGAAAGCTCTGCCACCCATAGTTTTTCATTTTCATTTTTCCAACCCGCTATATCCTAACTACAGGGTTGCGGGGGTCTGCTGGAGCCAAATCCCAGCCAACACAGGGCGTAAGGCAGGAAACAAACCCTGGGTAGGGTGCCAGCCCACCGCAGCCACCCATAGTCACTAACCTGTATTTACGTACAGTGAGTAACTTAGCGTCCGATGATCGTAATGCACGGGCAGGAGTGTAAGGAAGCAGGAGCTCTGACAGATAATGAGGGGCTAAACCATGAAGGGCTTTAAAGTTGAGAAGGATAATTTTATATTTGATTCTTGAAGAAACTGGACACCAATGTAAATCATAGAGGACAGGAGTGATGTGAGCAGATTTTTTAGTGTGTGTCTGAACATATTGTAATCTATTGATATATTTAGTCAGGAGGCCATGAAACAAAGCATTGCAATAGTCCAGATGGGTAGTGATTAAAGCGTGAATGAGTGTTTCAGTATCTTTCACACTGAGGAAAGAATACAGATGAGCAATGTTGCGAAGATGAAAAAAGGCTGTCTGTACTATTGAGCTAACGTGTGATTGAAAAGTAAGAAGCTGATCAAAGATGACACCCAAATTACGGACTGATGCTGAAGGTTGAACCAGGATCCCATCAATGTCAATTTTTAGCCCACAAAGGGTAGAGAGGACAGATTTGGTACCAACTAATAAGATTTCTGTTTTATCAGGATTGAGTTGTAAAAAATTATCTGTCATCCAATGATTGATTTCCCGAATGCAGTCAGTCAGTGCAACAGGAGAAGATGTTGCAGTTGCATCAACGCTTACATCAAGTTGTGTGTCATCGGCATAGCAGTGGAAGCTCAGACCATACTGACGAATAATCTCACCTAATGGAGAGCATATAGACGTTGAAGAGGACTGGACTGAGAACTGACCCTTGAGGGATACCTTGTGTGAATGAAGTAGTGGCAGATTTGTATTCCCTAATGAAGATGTAATACTGGCGATCACTGAGGTATGATGTGAACCAAGAAAGAGCAGCACCAGAGATACCAATAGCTGAAAGTCGGGACAGTAAAATGTTATGGTTAACTGTATCAAACGCTGCGCTCAAATCAAGAAGAACTAGAATAGCGGCCATCCCAGAATCTGCGGTTATAAGTAAGTCTTTGGCTACCTTAAGTAAAGGCAGTTTCAGAGCTATATAGGGCTCTGAATCCAAATTGAAAAGGCTCAAGCAGGTTATGCAAATTTAAATAATCATGGAGTTGAGCAGCCACAACCTTTTTCTTGGTGAGTAGGTGCAAACTTCTTTGGGAAAAGAAATCTACTGTGTGATGTCTCTGCAGTTGCAAGGCAGTAGCCGTGGTAAGTGTACCACTTTGACCACCAAGATCACAGAAAATTGTACCCAGAACATTATAACCATTGCCCACCACTTATAATATTCATAATAACAGTAGTCTGTCTTATGTCTTCATGTAATGAGTAGAAAATAACTAATCTTGTTAATGCTACGTTGAGTACCGAACTCGCCTCACAGTGCTTAGTTTTGAATCTCACTGCTGTGCGCACCATGAGTTGTCTTGTATTCCTCCAATGCATTTTGGTTTTCTTCTGGAACTCCGTTTGGCAATCCACACTCTGATTACCACTTATACACTGGATTGAGCGAGTGCGCCCTCTAGTGAACTGTCGTCACGTTCTGCAGTGCTCTAGTGTAGGATGTCTTCAAGTTTTATTCTCATGACCCAATCTTGCCCTTCTTAGTGTCTTTGGGATCAATAATCCATGACAATCCCGGGGGTTTGGTGGTCCATTTTAGATAATCACCGACACAATTCAGAGCGGAGCAATGTCAATTGCTTAAACTGCCTGTGGCGACCCTTTGAGAGACACATGGCAAACTGTTTGTGACCCTTTACCATTAATTACAATGTTTGGTCGTGCCATTCCAGTGTTTAGTTGACATGTTTTTGAGTTCACCTGTTTTTGTTTCAGTATGCTAAAGATGTAGCCTAAAAATAAACTTGCCAAAATGGTTCTTCATAGTGATGCCGTAGGGTAACCATTTTTGCCTGCGAAAACAACCATCCATGTGAAGGTTTCATAAAGAATCTTTACTTATATCTGTAACAGGTTCCATGAATAACCACAAACAGATGATAACAGGCTGGTGAAATACTATTTGGTTTAATGGTTCTAAAGGACTTCTTCCTACATATATCCCCGGCAAAGTTGAGGTTTCTTGATCTGTTAGTATCCTGCTGATTATCTTGGTATACATTAATGAATTTTACTTTGTCCATACTTTAAGACAGCGTTTCTCAACCTTTATGTATTTGCAACCCGAGTTTTCATAACAGTTTTAATCGCGCCCCCCTAACGTTTTTTTGAAACCCTAATAAAATGTATTCCTATATTTTTTGCCGCCGATACACTGCTACAAGTTTTAAATTTTCCTACAAATAGCGAAATTACGCCACATATGGCAACATTCGCGCCCCCTTTTTTGTTACTTCGGGGGCACGACCCCACAGTTTGTGAACCGCTGCTTTAGGAAATTTGTCAAGGCCCAAGGAACAAATTATACATGCAAAGAACCCTCACAGAATGAAATTGTTCTTTGCCAAGTACTGGTTCTACAAGCTACCACACAACCCAAAAAGTCCCATTAAAGAGCCATTATTTACTTTCTCGTATACAAAGTATACAGAAAATATTGTAATCGTCCAAAAATTCAACCTCAAGATTTTGATGAATATCGACCTTTTAGACCTTCCTAAGTCTGATTTACTTTCTCGTAGGGAAAGTATTGTAATCATCTAAAAATTCGATTTCAAGATTTTAATGAATCTCGATGTTTTAGACCTCCCTGAGTTCGGAAATATCATTTTTGGAATTATGTCTGTGTGCCTGTCAATGGGTGTATATGTAAACATGATAACTTGAGTACACTTTCAGTTAGGCCAACTAAATTTTACATACAAGTATTAGGTAAAAAAACGCAGATTTCTATCAACATTTGATCTATTTCTGCTAACTGGATGTGGTACTTTTTTATTCATTAAGCTGCAGAATCCAGTTTATTCAACTTTACTTTTATAATAATTGGTCAATATACTAATAATTTGATTTGATGTTTAATGTACGTAATATAAAAATATAATCATTGTCTTGTGGTTTACTCCTCAAATATCTATCCCCATATCTGAAAGTCTAGGAGAGACCACTCCCAATTTTATATTTTAAAGAGTGTAATTATGACACTGTAGTCAAGTTAACTGCATGGAAATACACAATTCTGTTTGGGTGTGCTTTCAAGATAACTGAAATTCCAAGTGAAAATGCAATAATAGCAATACAAATAAATAAATGTGGTACAGTGGCTTAGCAGTTGACCTTAAAGTGCAATACTGTTCGCTCCAGTGGTTGCCTTTTGGAGTACTGAGAGTTTTTCATGCATATTGGTAATTTTTGAAAGAAAAACCTCAGGGAACTACAAGAGGTATTAGCCATCTGTTATTGAAGCAAGGGAAAATCTCCAGTGTTCCTCGAGCCTTAATTACATACATCTAACCTGGCCTTCAAACATACAATCCATAAATCAGCTTACATGTATATGGGGGTCCCCTCTTCCCACTTGAGAAGGTCCTCACTGCAGCATGCAGAATGGAGTGTGCCTGAACATGGACAGTGTTTAAATAGGTAACTCCACCTATAATTCACAGACAACATGTGTGAGGGTCCTGCTGAACTCCATACTAGACAGGAAAGACCCATCCTGCACACAACTCTTTATTTAAATCCGACAACCATCCCATAACCCTAATGTTACCCATAGTGGAGCTAGCCATATTTCCTTTATAGTTGCTGTAGCCTGACAACTGTTTCTAACAACATGCGGAATTGGGCATGACATCCGTGGATTATGAGTGGAATTAAATGTTTAATGCTGCATTGCATTTACCTCGGAAATCGGATGTCAGAGCTGGGAATGACGTCACACCTGAGTTCAGGTGAAACATTTGGAAAACCAATATCGACACGTCCAGGAAAACCTTTTTTGTGCTTGCTCCATTGAAATAAATAGCAATGGCTAACAATGCATTATGGTGTATTTTGTGCATCTAGAAACCATATCCACTGATAGAAGCCAGACAGTTCTGTGTGTATGATTGATTTAATGACACACAAATAGACAGAAGTGCTATTTCAACAGTATAATACTATCGGTTTTACTAAAGTTTGCAGTGTCTGCTGCCATTTTTCATTGACATCATAATCTGAAATCGAACAAACCCAAGCTTGACAGATCAACCCAGAGTTTCAGAGTTAGAAATCTAACTTAAGGGGGCAGTTGAAAATCCAACTTAAGGGAGCATTGAAATCCAGCTGAAGGGGCGTTAAAAATTTCGACTAGGAACTCAGAAATTCAGACTTCCCAAACTGCCCAATGTTTAGACACGCCCCATTTCACAATATGCAGATGAGGGATGGCTGTGCAGACCAGAACTGTGGCTAAACACATTGGGAAATAAACATTTAACTCCACCCATAACCCACAGATGTCACGCCCCATTCCGCATTCCGCCAATGACAGTTGTCAGGCTACACCGACACGAAGAGTAAGTAATACACCTGGTTACACTAAGGTTAAGATGAGGGTTGTAGGAAGGTTATCTGTTTTAAATAATAATAAGCCAAGTCATATAAACATGCAGTTTTCATTGTTTCTGTGCAGTTCATGTCTTTCTTTTTTTGGTCTGTAAGCGTAGGGTCTTCCTCTATCTCCAATTGGCTTAAATGCAGAAATAACACGAGGGGGTCTTCTTTTTTTTAACTCCTGTGTTTTGTACTGAGAGTTTGCTCATTCTGCGCATACTCAAAAGAGTTCCCCTTGTTGTAAGCCTCTTGCTCTGGAAAAAAACAGGACGAGATGATTATAAGGATAAACTGTAGCACACTGTTGCTAATATCGTTCACACGGCCCGCACGCTAAATATTCGTAAATCACTTAATGTAACCGTTGCTGGATGCATTTTTGTGCTGCTCGATGCTGTGCAACTACGGATGGTTCCTGCCTGGCGCAATCTGCGAACGGTAAACCTACTGTAATCCTGGAGAGTTTGTCGAAGCACACTATCTCTTTTTAATATATATATTAAATATATACACGAGTATATACACATTTTAATCTGTTACATGTGATATTTTAGCGTCCTTCTGCTATTTTCACAGTAAGCAACAAAAAATGATCAGACATATACCTGTCAACATATTATTTTTCTTCATATATGAAGCTTATCAACAGTTGGTAAGGCGAGATGTACCTTTGAAAGAGATGGCGTTCCTTCATAGGACCAATTTAGAGTTGCTAATTAACTTGACCTAATTGGTTTTTGAAAGTTCTTGCTAACACAAGAAAAACGTAACAACGCCGCAAAAAGCAGTCTTTGTGTTTTATTCGAACCAATGGCTACTTAAATTAAAACGTGACGCTATAGAGCAGGGGTAGGCAACGTCGGTCCTGGAGTGCCACAGTATGTGCAGGTTTTTGTTCCAACCCAGTTCCTTAACGAGAACTCAATTATTGCTGATGAAGCACATATTGCTTAAGTGACATTTTGATGCTTCATTTTAGTGGTCTCGCTTGTTAAGGTTCTCCAACCTTAATTGCTTATTTCAATCTTAAACTGCTGCATTCAGTGTTTTAATTGCTCCTTATTAGCATTAAGATGTAAAAGACAAAGCAACCAGCAGTTCTCCAGCTAGCTTTTTTCCAATTACATCTGTGTGTGTTCATCATGCACGGTTTGATTTAATAAAACACTTAATAGAAAAATGTGACAGACTGAAAATGATCTGTTTTAGGCTTCAAATCATTTGGATGAAAACCTTGGAAAGGAAAAAAATCTACGATATAAAAGCCTTACATTGCACAGACTAACAAGCCATAAAATTAAATAAGGTCTGAGATTGGCAATGATTGGTTTCTAATTAAGCAATTGGGTTGAATGAAAACCTGTAGCCACTGCGGCTCAACAGGACCGACATTGCCTACCCCTGTTTTACATCTTATTGCTAATAAGGAGCAATTAAAACACTGAATGCAGCAGTTTAAGACTGAAATAAGCAATTAAGGTTGGAGAACCTTAACAAGCGAGACCACTAAAATGAAGCATTAAAATGTCACTTAAGCAATATGTGCTTCATCAGCAATAATTGAGTTCTCGTTAAGGAACTGGGTTGGAACAAAAACCTGCACATACTGTGGCACTCCAGGACCGATGTTGCCTACCCCTGCTATAGAGCAAACTGCTGTGACGCCCAAGCAGCACGTGTCTAGTCTCCAAAATCCCGAATTAAATGAGTGATCGGCAAGGAACCGCACGTTCATGTGTGGTGCTCCAGTGCGAAAATTGTTTATTGTATTCCTTTTTTTATTTAAATGGAGGCGTCAATGAGTAAGTATAGCGATTATTTAAATAACACATTAATACTTTATGCCTGTGAGACGGTCTGTGTGTGTGTTTTGTGCACTCATTTCGAAACAAGTCAGAATTAAAAGCCTTGCGGTTTAAGACTCACTGTACATTTAAGTAAATTCTACCACCTAGCTTTTCGTTCTTCGAGGATAAATAATATGTGTTAGGAAATCAATTCCGAGTTTCCTGTTTATCTAGCCTTAAAATTGGTGCTTCAAGAAGAACAACGCGTACTTCGCTAAACTGCCCGAACATCTTCCGTTTCTCCTAATGCATAACTCTTCATAACTGCAGGTGAGCGGGGAGAGAGACTGCAGCAGTCGCGAGCCTGGCGGTGAGTGAGCAGTTTTGGATTTAGCCAATAGAGGGCGTCAATTCTTCGGTGATTAAAACATGCCGAAGAAAGGTGTTTGTGTTTACGTTTTCTTACACTCGTCTTCAGGGTAGCAGAGCTACAATGCTCATCTTTTGACAAGTACCAGAAATAACACAAGCGGTCACTAGTGGCCTTGGAATGGGAGATGTGGTGTACAAAATCAAATTTGCAAAGATAATCTGGAGAAATCATAATGAAACTTGATAATGTAATGTCGGGAAACTGCAGCAGCAGCAGTAACCAGAGTACAGTATTGTTAAGTTAATGACTTTCATTTATATTCTAGGCAATCTGATTTTGGAGCAGACATTTAAGAATTGTGTGCTGGCAGTGATTCATATACACTGAAAATACATACAAGTAATGAGCAGGATCTTTTTGGTAGATTAATGGTGAACCTTTCTAATTTTCCTTGACAATGGTTCCTGACACTATTTTTTAAAAAGAGCATTTATTTGAATATGTTTTACAGAAATTGTGATCCAGACTGTTTGGATACTGTTTTTCGTCTGCTTCTGTCTGGGTAAAGAGATTTGTACATTAGAGAAAGATTATCCATCCAGTCACACTGCATTGCTAAAAGAGTTTGTTGAGGTTGAGGCGGCACACACAAGATGAGTAAACTATTAATAAGGCTGTTCAGGTAAGCTCAATAATTCAAATGGTCTGAACAACACAGAATGCACTTTTTATTTTTCTAGGAAGTTAAACATAGCAAAAAATGATGTAAATTGTTGTTTGTTTGACAAATGTAATGCACATTCAACTGGGGAAAAAAGCATGTGGCCAAGATAGAAAACAATTAAATATAACCATATAATAAACAGAAACCATACTAATGAAAAATACCCCCACTACATACCTGTCCAGATCAAATTATTTAATTTTGGGCTTATAATACTAAAACAGTGGGGCAGTGTTACCACCACCCCCTATGTGGCGTTTCTATGTTCTCCCTGTGTCTGTGTGGGTTTCCTCCCGCTGTAAAAATACCTGCAGGTTAGGTGAAATGGCGATGCTAAATTGGGCCTTGTGTGTGCATTCACCCTGTGATGGACCTGGTACCCTGTCCAGGATTTGTTCCTGGCTTGTTCCCTGTGCTAACTGGGATGGGCTCCAGGACCCCCCATGATCTTGGTCTGGATTAAGCAAGTTAGAAAATGACTTGACTGCTGAAAATGCATGGGAAAGTTGCTATATGAATAAAATGTATTAATAATAATTATAAGTAATAAAATGGAATTCTGGGTGAGGAAACTGGTGCCTCTGAGAACATGGCAGGTAAATCAGCATGGCATCACAATTGTGACTAGAAAATAAAACACATTGGCCTGCTCTTATTCAGATGCCCCTTTTAGATATGAATCCTTCACACTGGTTAATGGCGTCAAGCCTATGAAAATTGTTATACAGTAATCCCTCGCTACTTCGCGGTTCACTTTTCGCGGATTCACGACTTTGCGGATTTTATATGTAAGCATACAGTATCTAAATATATAACGCAGATTTTTCGCTGCTTTGCAGGTTTCTGCGGACAATTCGTCTTTTTACTTCTGGTATTTGCTTCCTCAGTTGGTTTGCCCAGTTGATTTCATACAAGAGATGCTATTGGTGGATGGCTGAGAAGCTACCCAAGCAGAGCACGCAGTTAAGTTCCTGTGTGCTGCTGATTGGCTCAGCGACGGAGTGCTGCATTAACCAGGAAGTCTCATCTCACTCATTCAGCATTAACGTTTCTCTTGCTACTGCATTCAGGGGATTATCACCTTCATCGTCATCATTTTTACTGCGCAGCATATTCATCACCATCATCACGTCATACAGTATATAGCTACGTGTACTTCGCTATACAGTAAGTGTAAACTTATCTACCGATTTCATATTGCTTAGCAGTTGTCCCTGTTATTAATAGAGTAAAGGGTGGGTTGTAAACAATACAGGGAGGGTTCAAAAACATCCAAATACACGTTAAATAATTAAATAAATATGGTGTCCCTACTTTGCGGAAATTCAGTTATCGCGGTCGGCCTTGGAACCTATCTCCTGCGATAAGTGAGGGATTACTGTACTAGGTGGTTTGCCCCCTGCTTGCTTCACTCGCCAATCCAACCAGGCCTGTGCTATGCCCAAGCCACTTCATGTCTGTGCCGCTAAACGCACCCCAAGGAGATGCAATCGCTCCTCCGAAACCCCCTCTTAAACGGTGATACAATGGAGAAGCAAAGAGTTGTTGTTTTTTTTTAACCTCCTCTTTGCTCAGTCAGCTGATGGCTTGCTGCTGCTGCCGTGCCATGTGATCTGCATCTAGTGCAGTGCTTCGAACATTTAAAAGCCTGTACAGCAGCTGTCCTACTTATTGTCTTTTTTACCAGCCCCGGGTGTGGTTAAATCACTTCACACAAAGTCATTGTCTCGCGGGAAGGGAGTTCTTGATATTTTTTTTAGTTTATAATTTAAAAATGGAATAAGAATCTGAAAATCTAACATCACATTAAAGTTTGAGAAGTTCTGAAAAGAATGATACCAAACATATATATGCAGGTTTTAAAATGAACCTGATTTAAAGCGTGACATAAGTCACTTAAAATCCTTGCACAAAATTGTTGCACTTTTAGGCTTTATAATATATATGTAATATAGTAGATAACACTGAATCAGTGGATTAAATTTGGCTCTTTTGACATTAATCAGCAGAAAAAGACTCTTTAATGTCAACACCTCTCTGAACGTGATCTAAATTAAATTACACACATACAACATAAAATAAATGATCACATAAGGATTCACCCCCTTTTTAATATGATACCCGAAATGATCGGGTGTGCCAATTGGTTTTAGAAGTCCCAGAATGAGTTCAATGGAAGTCACCTGTCTGGGGTTTCAAATGATTGTCATATAAATTCACTTGACGGTGGATGGTCCTACTTGTGGTGAGCTACCAGTGACAACACGGAGCAATTCCACACCATGATTCTGACACACCATCTATCAATGAAGTGGCAAATCCTCATCCAGATCAGTCATGGTTCTGCATAAGTCATCACTGGCAACAGGATTGGCTTTCATAAATTCTGTACAAGATGGGTCCTGAAAACAGCTCACAGTGGAGCATAAGCATTCACGGTGTTAGAGGATTGTGCTTACTGGACAGCTATGGTATATAGAAGGTTATACATTTTTGAAGGGAATCCTCACTGGAAAAGAAACATGGATTTATTACTTTGAAAAGAAGAGTAACAGCAGAGTATAGAATCCGTATAGCTCTGACTGCATTCCCTCAGATTCTCATCTGTCCACACGCTCTGAGCGGCCTTGGTGTTTTAAGTTGTGTTTTGTAGTGGTGCTTAATTGACTTCAACATGACGAGGATCGGCTCTGAGCCCTTTCTTATTTGAACGGTGATGGACAGGTTGACACACAAGATTAGACAGGAGTCCCCATGAACTTTGATGTTTGCTGATGACATTGTGATCTGTAGCAATAGTAGGGAGCATCTCAAGGAGGCACTGGAGAGGTGGAGATATGCTCTAGAGAAGAGAGGAATGAAGGTCAGTAGGAACAAGACCGAATACAGGTGTGTAAATGAGAGGGAGGTCAATGGAATGATGAGGATGCAGGGAGGAGAGTTGGCGAAGGTGAGTGAGTTTAAATACTTGGGATCAACAGTACAGAGTAATGGGGATTGTGAAAGAGAGATGAAAAAGAGAGTGCAGGCAGGGTGAAATAGGTGGAGAAGAGTGTCAGGAGTAATTTGTGACAGACGGGTATCAGCAAGAGTGAAAGGGAATGTCTACAGGACGGTAGTGAGACCAGCTATGTTATATGGGTTGGAGACGGTGGCACTGACCAGAAGGCAGGAGACAGAGCTGGAGGTGGCAGAGTTAAAGATGTTAAGATTTGCATTGGGTGTGACGAGGATGGATAGGATTAGAAATGAGGACATTAGAAGGTCCGCTCAAGTTGGATGGTTGGGAGACATAGTAAGAGAGGTGAGATTGCGTTCGTTTGGACATGTGCAGAGGAGATATGCTGAGTAAATTGGGAGAAGGATGTTAAGGATAGAGCTGCCAGGTAAATTGAGAAGAGGAAGGCCTAAGAGGAGGTTTATAGATATGGGGAGAGAGGATATGCAGGTGATGGGTGTAACAGAATAAGATGCAGAGGACAGAAAGATATGGAACAAGATTATCCACTGTGGTGGCCCCTAACAGGAGCAGCCGAAAGAAGGAGACAGCTGGTATAACACCATATTATACTCCGGTCAGTTAGTATGCAAGTCAGTGTTAGCCCTGAAGAGAGGGTACTTGTCACCTTGAGATAAGCAATAAGCAAACAGTACTGATGTATGCATTCACCCACCAGCATTAATAATCCATAGTTTCTAAAGTTACATCAACCTACTTTGAAAGACCAGCCTCAGTACAGACAAACACAGACTCCAAATGTACAAAACATGCACCGTTTATTTTCCCCAACACACAAAGCCAACGACAGTGCACAAAAACACCACACTAACTCGGTCCTTTTCCTCTCTTCAGGCCACCTCCACTCCTCTCTCATAAGCTTCGTCCTCTTCCACCCGACTCCGGCTCCTCGAAGGGAGTGAAGCAGCCCCTTTTATCACGCCCCTTTTGTGCTCCAGGTGCTCAGTGATAATCTTCCGGCAGCACTTCCTAGTGTGGCGGAAGTGCTGCCCTTGCACCCAGAAGCACTCCGGGCATACACAGTTACTGGTTCGGCAGCACTTCCTGGTGTGGTGGAAGTGCTGTCCTCCAGGGCTCTAGGACAGTCCGGGCGCCCCCGTGGCCCTGATGGAATCCAGGGGGGATGCCCTCTTGCACCCAGGGAAAGATAGTGCCCCTCTCCCGGTCCGTCGTCCTTCCAGGCGTCCTGGTGGGGCAGGATCCCTGGTCATCTGCCACACTACATACTGTTTTGAATTCTCCATTATTATTGAAGTAGGTGTGTATATATACATTCTCTCTCTCTCTGTGTATGTGTGTGTGTATATATATATATATATATATATATATATATATATAACAATAAAATATTTCTATTTCTCTCCTGGGAATTGGGGAATCCTTTTCTTCCTTACATTCTCAGTCCCTACTGGGAAAGTCCACCATTCAGAATATTGAGCATGAAACATGTCATGTGCCTTGGGAATGTCTCTAACCTCTTGTCATGCCAGAGCCAACTGCACAGCTATGGACTGACATTGCTGAAGGATTCTGCCAGAGATCCCAGTTCTCTAATTGTCTGAGAAGGGTCTAGCTGCAGCTTGCAGTACGTATGACATAGATCAGGTAATGCCCACAACGTCAGTCACAAAATACCCTTTGACTCCGGTAACCCTCCTGCAATCCTAATCTTAACCATAGTGTAACAGGGCCCTAATGTTAATCATAGCCTAATGTGATGGGTGTTACGTGACTGACATTGAGGGCATTTCATGATGTTGGGGCATTACATGATTGACCTCATACGTAGTGCGGTCTGCAATTACACTGTGTTGAATTGTCTTAGAGCCCTGGATATCCGGTCCTCCAGAATGTTAAATGAATGACATGTAAACGCAATAAAGACGTTTTCTTCACCATCATCGAGATTCTAGCAGAAATTGACTCAAAGAAAAAGCTGCATGTGACTTTTTTTTGATGCTATCTAAATGCGTATTTGACCCAACGCAACTGATAAAAGCCCATGTGGACGGTCTGATTTTTACAATGAGCAGAAAATGCTTGATGTTCCATCCGTGCTCATCTGACGTGACAGGCTGCAGAAAAACGTTCAGTTCAGACGACTGTGTGGACAGGGCCTTAGTGGTCGTTGAATTCCAATGAACCAACATGTGAAAGAAGGCGCAGGCATGGATGAGAAACCAAATAAAAATGTTATCTTCTGAGGGTGTAAGCAAACTTGTTGAGCGCTGGACAGAGAAAACCTAGGAAAAGCAAGGGGACTAAATCGAAAAATGATGCATCTGTATGTTCTGTAATGAATTTTTGAAATAGAGCACAGATAATTATTGACTTACCCAAATGTCTATTAAATATTATTCAGCTCCAGTGCCCTCAACCCTTGCAACACACATTTAAGTCCGTGAATAATATATATATATATATATCTATATATGTAATATATTCCTCTGTCTGTCCGCTTTTCACGAGTGACCTACTTAACGGATTTAGATCAGGTGTTTTTCTATAATTTACTTGAACATTCCGGTTGATTTTACAACTTCTCTCATTGCGCTAATCCGAGAGAAAGGCTGCATACCGAGGGGAGAGGGAAGCGGCCAGGGCCTTCCTTACTTCCGTGCCAGCCTCCATTTCAGTCAGTCTGATGTGGCATTGGTGAGAGGGTTTTAATCCTTCACATTCCTCTAATCGGGATGGACATGCCCTTTCAATTCAAGAGATTACATTTCCCGGTGAAGCTTTTCTTTGCAATGTCAAATAACAAGACCCAGGGACAGACACTCAAGTTGGCAGGGGTTGATCTCAGTTTACCATGTTTCTCACGTGGTTAGCTTTATGTCGCTTCCTCCTGGGTTAGTTCAGCAAGAAACTTATATGTCCTCGCCCCGATAGCAAAACCAAAAATACTGTATATCAAGACGCCCTCAGAAATGAAAGCTATTAATATAAATTCCTCTCAATACAAATTATTACTTTTTTTTTATTTTTTATTATTGATTTTTAAAGTTTGTCCTGTTTCACTCCTACGTGGGCAGAGCCAGGGGGGACAGTTAGTAATAGATGTATGGACATACACAATATGTATTAATGTGTGCAATGCTCTGAACTTGCAATTGACTGATATGCTACAGTATATTGTGATTTATTGAGGTCTTTCATTTTTGGGCTGTCTTCATGAATATCATACATGTGTGCTTATTATATGCTTTAGTCTAACACTTAGCTTATTTCTCTACTCAGTGACCTCATGCTTGGTTCACTCATTCTCTTCAACTATAAATATTTCCAAGGCTGGTGTCCATACACCTGTTTTGTTAGCATTAGGCTTATGGAAAAATTAGAGAAAATGTGGCAAGGAATTTGTGAGGAGAGCTCATTTAACTGTCAGTCCTTGATGTACATGGAAACCCATCAATTTTTTTTTTTTTTTGCACGCAGTAGAGCCAAGATGTTCCATATTTACTGATTGGTGTTGCAGGCACTGTGTGTTCCTTGTACTGCACAACATTCAGTAATCTCTTGGAGTCATCCATGTAAGAATTTCATTATGCTTTGTACACATGACACTAAACTTGAATTGTACAATTGCAGTTGCCTGTTTTGGTTAGCAATTTCACGTTAAGTGTCCTTCACAATAAATCCAGTAACTTTGTTTTATCTTGTAGAGAAGTGGCCAATTTAATGTACATGTTTTTATATTTTTGTTTAGGTGTGCAGTATGTTTAGGTTGGTTGTCTGTAGTTGAACAGCACATCTCCACAGGGTTCCCAGGAAGCAAATTTGGGTTCACACGCCATGCAGAGTGATTATATGATGCAAGAAATCAAAATACCAAAGTTGTGAACAGGCTTCAAAATAAATGAAAACCTGACCAGGACTTCGCTGATCAGCCTCAGAAACAGGCCTCACCATAGGTAGCCAGATCCCAATCTCAATAGGCAAACTTTCAGGCCAGTGTAGGCCCAAAATGGGGCACTGGTTTCAAAAGTTCATATATAACTTTTAAATGTCATAAAAATATGAAAATGTCATTTAAGGGAGAGGAAATCTTTGAAACTTTCTGGTTTGAAAGAGAAACCCACATGGAATAATTTACCAAGTAGCATGGTGGAGAGATAGGATTTTAGATATGGTTGGACTTCTGCACAGACTAACAGGGCCCCACTGGCTAAAGAGCTTTGAAATTAACCAAGATGTATGGGGGTAAAACTGGACTGACCAACCAAGACCTCATTAACCCCCTAATTCCTGAGAGCCCTTGTTAACCACACAAACGGCCATCTCCAAGTTTATACATATCCAGTGAACTGCACAGACAATGGCTTTTGGACAGCATTAGTGGCAGCGTGAGCATTGGATACGGGATGTAGGAGGAAAAATGCAAGAGCAGAAGAAAGTGGTTTGGTGTGTTAGAATAGTGACCACTCTTCAGAAATAGCCATTGGCAATGCGGTAAGCTCTAGTAGTAGTGATGATTTTGAATATATGGTTAAGTTCTGACATATTACTATGTGCCCAAATAATGCTTTTAACTTTTTTTTTCCTTTGCTCTCTCTCTCTCTCTCTCTCTCTCTCTCCTTCTCTTTCTCTCAAGATAGATAGTTGAAGGATCAGACTTTCTCTGTCTCAATATTTAACAAGAAATTCAGTTTCCTGCTGACTATCAACTTTAATTTTAATCTCTGACATAGCACATACGATCTCTCTTTCTGTCAGTTATAATCAGCCGTTTCTGTCATTTTTGCTGTTATCCACACTATTATTGCATACTCTCATACTTCTTGTTCTACTTGTGTAGTGTCTGTTCAAGTTAAGCGACTCCTAAACTTTATTATACAGTAAGTGTTTTTGTGTTCCCCCTCACCCCCTGTGGTCCCCTTGGGACACCAAGGTGGGGCCAACCCATGGTTGAAACTCGGGGGCCCACCTCCTTTGACAACCTTTAAGAAGTGTTTGGGTGATATGTTGGGTTGATGTATCTATTGACTAAACAAATGAGCTTGATGAACTGAATTGTCTTCTCCCGTTATTTGAATTTGTTATCTTCCCTTTTAAGTTTTAGGAACTTTGAACTGTTTAAGCCAGGGGTCCTCAATCACGGTCCTGGAGGGCCGCAGTGGCTGCAGGTTTTTGCTTCAACCCAGTTGCTTAATAAGAAGCACTTATTGCTCAAGTAACACTTCTGCTTCACTTTAGTTGTCTCGCTCATTAAGATTTTGAACCCTTATTGCTTAGTTTAGTCTTAAACAGCTATATTCTTCATTTTTAATTGCATCTAATTAGCAATAACATGCAAATGTCAAAAGAGACCAGCATTTCTCCATTTCATGCACTATTGGGTTTAATTAAATACTTGGAAGGAAAGTGAAGAGAAAAAAGTGAAGGACTGAGAATTACTCATCCATTTTAGCCTTCAAATCATTTAGATGATCTCGTTAGAATGATCTGACATAGCAGAGTTACAGCAGTAACATGTCATGAAATTTAAATTATTGTCAAGAATTGCTTTCTAATTAAGGAACCAGGTTAGAACAAAAATCTGCAGCCACTGCAGCCCTCCAGGACTGTGATTGTGGAGCCCTGGTTTAAGCTAAAAGGATAGACGAGCTTGTTGGTTTGAATGGCTTGTTCTCACAACTGTTACGATAATCTCATTGAAAGAATTTATTAAATAAGCCAAAGAAAAAACAAAACAAGGCACAAATGTTGCAAAAAGATCTTGTCTAAAAAAGGCAATCGAAGGTTCACAAATCCAATCCATAAACCAGAAATCAGAAACCAAAGACAAAGCAAAAATCCACATATGGATTAATTCAAAAACCTTACTTGCACAAAAAATGTGCTCCACAGCAGTCAGCTGTCATCTGGAATCATCTCAATATCAAGCATGAGGGCGGTCCCAGAGAGTGATGTCCTATTGATGATCCTGCATGTTTGGGGGCTCTACCCATAGATCACAAAGAATATGGCCTTGAAGCACATATACAAAATGCATTACAATTAAACAAAATGTACATAATATTAACAACAACTCCAATAAAAACAAAAAACAATAGAAAAATAATTCAAAAATATGAATATGATGGGATATAAATAATAAGCTGGGGAATAGCACAAGAAAGTGCATAAGAACTCTTTCAGCTCACTTGACTTAATAACACTTCTGACTAGAGGATGGTTTCTTTTTCATAATGGCCTACTTTCATTTTCACTCCATTGTACCATATATACCAGCCTGGAGGAGTTGCAGTATGCTGCCTTCCCACACTCCTTCCACAACCTTTAATTCTCAGTTAGAATGACATTTGTGCTAAGTTAGAACGAGACAATGAAATTTTTAATAAAACGGATCACATAGTCATCAGTTTGTGCCGTACCGTTCGCAAAAAATGCAAATCGATTGTCAGGCAGTGTACTTTCCTGTGTGGTTCTGGGATAGATTGCCAGGGCAATGGCCAATGCAACCGCTTCAAAAATGTCAATGCCCATAACTGTTATTTATATACATTTGTCTGTACCTTTTTATTATTACAGTAACAATCTAAATATTAAATACACCAGTAACAGCGCACTGCACGATAACGTGCAGTGAATACACTTGACTTGATCATTCATAGTATTCATCCTCTTTCTCTGTACGTTTAGCATTCATTTGCTCAGAGGTTGATATGCTTGCTGCTTCCTGAGCAGCTCTTCTTTACTCCACCCTAGCGGCCCGCTGCTTCTCTTTCGTCGGCATCTTTTCACGTTAAAACTGATTTAAGTTAGTTTTTGTGTTGCAATTACTTAGTACGTTTTCTTTAACCTTTTGCTTAATCTGGCACTTAAGTCTTCAATCTGCCTCAAGAATGATTAGCGAAGGTGGTAAGGAATGAGAACGGCGCCCGTACGCATGCGCCGCACGGCCGCCCTGCTGCGCACTGCCCAGAGTTGATTCTACAATAAAATAAAAATATAAGAGTAATAAAATCATCACCCTGAAAGCGGATAGTAGACGTCACGTAGTATATGTGTACCACATTTCAAGTCAATAGGTGAAACAGTTTGCGAGCTACAGGTGATTTAAAATCCTGGACAGACAAACGAACAGCCACGGTAGTGTATTATAGAAGAAGATAGTTTTGAATAAAAAGAATTGTGAGTTTTGGAGTCTATTTTGGTGTATCTTGCTTCTATCAAAAGTTCAATTTTGTTTCACCCGCCGACATGGAAACTTTTACCAGAATTCTCTGTGATGCACTCGTTTGTTGACATCATTTGACGTCAATGGCATAGAGATTGCCTACAACTCTTTAAATGCCTTTCTGGCAGCCTTGATGTCCCAATCCCTTCTAATCCATTAACAGCTGTGTTTGATGGATTCCCAGATGGGCTTAAGGACGGAGAAGGACAAACAAACTGGAATTTCCTTTAGATAGATAGATAGATAGATACTTTATTAATCCCAAGGGCTTTACTTCACAATTAGCACGTAGACTTTTCTTGCACAACTGGAAGAATCCTAACTCACCTCTTTCAAGTCAGCGGGTAACTGATGTTATTCTATATATTATCTGAATTTGGGAAAAGTCAAATTTTCACTCTGAGGATCTGTGTTAAACTTTTTTTAAAAGCTGGCAAGATCTAATCATTGTCATTTTAGAATAAGCATTAAATTGAGGAAGCAGATTCTCCTCATTTTAATTTAATTATTTATGTATTTATTTACTTATTTTTCCTACTATTAAAGTTACTCTGTTGGCCTAGCTTTCTTTCTCACGGGGGGGGGGGGGGGGGGTTGATTTGATTTGAACTTTGTTTTGTAAAATTTTACTTGCTTGTATGGAATGTTATTTGCTTTTAATAAATTCAATAAAATGTTAAAAAAAGAGAGATTGCCTACATTAATCCTTCAGTTTCTGCGTCTGATGAATAAATCTAATCACTTTGCTAAAAAAAAAATCTATTTAGTTACTCTAATGAACTAATCCTTGCTTTAAATTTTTGACTCTTTATTGGACTTGAAAATCTTTGTGCTCAATGCCATTTTGAGTGGTCCAAAGATGTGGTAATCAATGGTGGCGAGAGGAGTATGGCGAACGTAGAAGACACTTGGAATGCAGGTCCTTTTATGGTTGCATGGGCAGATTGGGGATGAGCTTTGTAAGGTTACACCAACACGTCTCTTCTCTGGACTCCATGTCATTTGGGTTTGACTGTGGGCTGAATATCGTTTTGAGAAGAACTGAATATGTGACACTGGTGAGAGTGTTCTCTCTGTGCGTGTATATGTTCAAAATGGTGTCTTGCTCATCCCAAAAGAGAGTCAGCATTACATTTCATGAAGATGTCTGTGTGTGGAATTTCTTTGGTTTTGTTGAGGGGGGTACATTGTTATTACGTGCTTGCTCTTGTGGTTTCTGGCTGATGGTTTCATCTCCAGTAACAATTCTTACCTTGAAGTAGAAGGTGTTGGCAGGCATCAGCACATCATTGTTTCAACTCTGGAGTCCCCTGCCATGACACCCACCTTCCAGATACTTTCTGGAAGTCGAGCACATCATTGATGTGGTGTGCTGAACCATGATTGATGTCCAGAAGTGCTGCTATTTTATTCACTAACAGTTGATTGATTTTCTGTCATTGATGCCTTCATCTTCTGCAATCGACTCTGATGTCACTACTTAGCATGTCGAGGTTTGTCTGTCACGGAGCTCCTGCTCTTTCAGAATTTCCTACTCCACTTGCCTCACCATACTAAACCTTCATTCATGGATGAATTTCAGAACAGTTCCTTTCACCCCTTCCCTGCTTGAAAAGTAGGTGACAGAATGCTGCTCCTCTTTTAATTTATGTTTCCAGTGCAGCCACCATCTTTATAATCAATGGACTACTGTGACGTCCTGTAGTTCATCTGCACCGTGTTTCCACCTGCTGAATGCTCCTCATGTCTTTGACAATGGTACGGCGTTTAGAATTTCTATCATAATTTTAAAGTTTTTCAATTGACTTACCCTCACACAAAGCTGGGGGGGCATATCTAATGTAATGGACCACATGATGCCACCTTTTGTACTATGGACTTCTAAACTATAAGCCATTATTCTCTATTGCTCTCTCATTATTTCCTTGCTTTTGAAGTTGCTACTTATAGGGCACTCCATATAAAGATATGCTCTACCTCACTCCTGGGCAGGGGTGAAAATAACAAAGGAATAATACTTCAGCAGCCTACCTAAAGAGAGGGTTGTAAGTGATCATCAAGTGGAATGTCTGGTCCACTTGCCCACAACTCTCTCTGATACTCTTTTCTTCATGACCCTGGATTTCCTTCTTCCCTCCAGTGGAATCACTGGCAATAATTCATCTCCTTAATGCAAGCTCACCTTCTCTATGATTGGAAGGGGCTTTTTAAACCCTGGTCAGTAACTAATTCTTGGGATATGAGACTATAAAAGTGAAGCTTCATCCAGTGATCCTGGTGCTTCTGTGCCTTGACCATACTAGACTGAGACAAATTGAGCTCAGCAGATCAGAGGAGCCTGAACACACTGCAGTGGGATTCCGTTCTCACCACCTAGATTTGGGGGACTCCTAATATGTTTCCTCCTGCATTACTAGAACAAGTTCAGGGCTTTATAAGGCCATGTTTTCATCGGTAGTATCCCTTTCTGGCTATCACCTGAATAACTACTTGCATTTTTTTACTTATTTTAAAGAGAAAAAGAAAAGATGATAAGCAGAGCAAAATATAAAATAATAAATGTCGGCAAGAAATGGGGAACATTAACACCTTGATGTGGAAAGGTGGCACTAATTGCTACCCTTCCAGGCATGCAAAGTATAAGCGGAACTGTGATAAAGCTTCTATAAATGTAATTTCTTGCAAAGAAAGAAACTGTCCACGCTTCCATAGCATGATAGAATAGTGTGCTGATTAATAGTTTAGATTGTCTAACTAAGGCTTTGTCATGTACAAGGTGTTTAGATTGTCTAACTAAGGCTTTGTCATGTACAAGGTGTTCTACTTCAATGCTGTTTCCTCAGTCAATGTTCAATGTTCTACTGTCCGAGGTGTATAAACGAAATTAGCACTTTGGGGAGAAAAAAAATAAAAATTTCAGTTACTGTAGATGTTAACAACTCTCTTATTCTCCTTTTCCCTGTTTTCTTTTCTTGATGTGCTATTTGTAGCTTAATTGGTTGCCTACCTGCCAGTTGGTTGTTGAGGCCAAATCTGACATCAGCTGTGCACAGGGCCAGGCATGGCCATCTACACTGACAGCATAACAGTCAGCCAGTAGCTGGTAGCAATTACACCACAACAGTAAACTCTGGAAGAAGTGACAGTTTCTCCAATTCTTTAGGTCCATGTCACCATGGTTAATTCTATGGAATTAACGGACGCCTCTGTAGTGTAAGATTATGGAATCGGCACACTTTATGCATGCTAGGGGCTTACGTAGTAGTCCCTAAACAGGCGAGGGTCAAAATAAGGAAGTGAATGGAGGACGGTCATTAAAGTTGATGCATAAATCTAAACTTAAAGGTTTGAAAAAAATAAAAAAAGCTAAAAATCATTTCTACCAAATGAGCATTTCCCCGAATAAATAGCAACCGTCTTCAGTGCTATGGCAATGCCATAGTAAATAACGTTAATGTTTGGAAAATGTATGGGGTTAAATCATTTAGAGATTTGTATATAAATAATGTCTTTGCATCCTACAAACAATTACACTCCAAATTTAGTCTCCCATCAACACAAATTTTTCCACTATCTCCAAATTAGAAACTATGCTAGGCGAAATCTGCCCAATTTTCCTCACCTCCCACCTATCTCTATTCCAGAAGATGGATTGATCAGTACTGGGGACTCAGGCAGCATTTCTATAATATATAAATCCATTTTAAAGTCCCTTCCTTTTAAAGATCCCAAAGTACAGTGGGAAAAGGATCTCTTACTCATCATTTCAGAAACGCCATGGAAGGTAGCCACACGGAGTTCACTCGAGCTTCATATGCGCAAAACATTCAATTATTCAACTTAAAATCTTTTATCGAGCACATCTATCTCGTTTGACATTGTCCAGGGCAAAATCTAACCTGTGAACGTTGCAATCGAGCTCCAGCTTCACTCGGCCACATGTTTTGGGCCTGCAACAAATTTAACATCATTCTGGATGAAAATCTTTAAATGCCTATCAGATAGCCTTGGTGTCACAATCCCTCCTAACCCATTAACAGATGAGTTTGGTGGACTCCCAGGTGGGCTTAAAATAGAGAAAGACAAACTAACTGTAATTACCTTTACTTTACTATTGGCACGTAAACTTATCTTGCTAACTGGAAGAATCCTAACTCACCTCTTTCAAGTCAGTGGGTAACTGATGTTATATACTATTTGAAATTGGAAAAATGCTTAGAATAAGCATTGTGATAGTTGCCTGGACACCACCAGTCGGAGACCACATCTTTATAAAACACGCACGTTTATTTTCCATTAAATAAACAATTCTCACACTCCACACAAAGCACAAAGCAATAATTACCCTTATATTTCAGTCCTTTGCCGCCTCTATCCTCCTCCAGGGAGCTTTGTCCTACTCCCACTCCCGACTCTGGCTCAATGACTGAAAGGAGTCGGCCCCTTTTATCCCTGCCCGGATATGCTCCAGGTGGCTGATGACGTCCATCTTGCAGCACTTCCTGGTGTGGTGGAAGTGCTGCCCTTTGACCAGGAAACACTCCGGGCGTCCCTGGCCGATCCCTTCACCATCTTGCATAGTGTGGCGGAAGTAACAACATCCGGGTCCCACGAGGTGTAAAGCGCCCCCAGGCGGTGGCCACGGGTCCCAACAAGTCCGACAGTTCTGTTTCCTTTCCCGTGGTCCTCTCCTGCTCCATGGCTGTTGTGCCCTCGTGGCCCGGAAGCTATTCTTGCCACCTTCCGGTCCTTTCTGGCGTCCCGGCCAGGTAATAATCCTAGCCACCTGCGACAGCATTTAAATTGAGGGTAAAGTCTCTTTTCTCTCTTTACTGTTCTTTATAGTTTTGCTCTGGCTTTTGGCCTTTCTCTTTCTCATGGGTGGTGATGGATTTGAATTTAGTTTTGTTAAGTGTGACTTGATTGTATGGAATTTTATATGCTTTTAATAAATTCAATAATAAAAAAAAATAATGTCACCAAGATCATGTGTAAAGCTACTGATGAATATGAGACCATCGATGGTAGTTGTTGCCAACACTGAAACTGACAAAGATAAGTGCAGAAACTCAAAATGGCACTTCCAAGTTACAGTCTATTTTCTATTATATTCTATATATAATATATATTCTATTCTATTGTATTGGTTGTTGGGAGATGAGAATAGATCTCAACAAACAATAAAAATTTCCAGAGGGAATTGCTAGCTCAATGCTCATTCCAGATATAATTATGTGATTTAGTGCAACAAAAAAACTGGTGTTCCTGGAGCTGACTGTGCCATTGGAGAAGAGGGTGGAGAAAACCCATGAATGAGCATGTGGAAAATACCAAACACTCTACCTTGAATGCCAACAGAGGGGATGGTCAGCATGAAATCTCCCAGTGGAAGTAGGCTGCAAAGGATTTCCATGCCAGTCACTATGGACAGGCATTTTGAGGATTAGAGTTTCAACCCAAAAGAAGCTTGTGACTAATACCACCAAGCAATCAGACCCAGCATTGACAGGACTGTTGTTGATGTGCAATGAACTTTGGAAAAACCCGCTCATCAGAGGAGAGATGAGTGGATGTGAGGCCTGAGGGATCAAGATGGCTGCCTCATGGTGCTGGGGTTCACTGTCAAGCACCTCAGAGATGATGTGGGCTAAACCAACAAAACACCCGAGAAAGGGAGTGCCTACCTCATGATCATAAGAAAGTTCTGAGGGCCCACACTACAAATCTCTGTCATCAAACAGACTTGGGAAGGTGTACTTGCTTGGTATCTGTCTCATGTAAAGGTGCTCATGAGATTGAATCAGATCATAGATTTTTTTTTTCATGAAAACTCCATCCATGCCAGTTGCTATAAACGGAGGAGAGAACATGGACCCATTCATCCGGAAAGATGATTCCCAGAATCTGTGATAACCACTAATTACCTCCATTTTGTGTTTTTTTCATCATAAACACACGTGAAAATCATGCCATACACATAATGCTTAATGATAGTATTATAGCAGGCAAGTAGGTGAGCCAACCCCCATAAAGACATCACTTGTGTATTTAGGCCCAGAAGGACAACAGGAATTTGTTTGCTTTCTGCTTAATTTGTACTTTGAGTTCTCTTATTGTGTGTGTCTCTCAGCATTTTGTTAATAAAGGGGAAACATCTTTGTACATTTTGCATCTCTGTTGTGCTTCTGAGTAGCACAAGGTATAAAAATGTTGAACCCCATTGATTCATTCAGTTATGTACTGATTGTTCATTATTTTGCACTATTGTGGAGAAAAGAGACGATGCAGCACATTATTGCAGCACCTTCTGTTTTCATACTTTTACGTCAGTGTTTTGTCATGAGGGCATCACAGAGGGACCCCAGTTCTCCTAATGTTCCCACTTACCCTTTCTCCAATTGTCTATTAGTCAGGTGTCCAACTATGATATCGTTCACTGACACCAATCAAAGACCGACCAAACCAGGATTGACTGCACTTGTGACTTTTTATTAATTTACTCAGAGGCGGTTACTGTAACTGAGTGTCCAGCAATCAAGCAGGCGAGTGATTACAACTTTGTATTTACTTATTATACAGTATGTCCTTAACCATAAATGTTCATAATTTATAAAATGTGCTTAATGCACAAAGCAATTACAACATATGTGTGCGGTATTTACTATACTATAGATCTATACTATAGATCATAGTATTTTATTATCTCGTCTGGAGCATTGTGTGGGCATTCGTGGTACTGCCTTGGCGTGGTTTAAATCATACTTGACTCAAAGAACTTTTTCAGTGAGGCTAGATGAATTTAGATCCTCCTCTGCTTCACTATCATGTGGGGTTCCTCAAGGCTCCATACTTGGTCCTCTGCTATTTTCTTTGTATCTCCTGCCTCTTGGCTCTATTCTTAGAAAGCATAAAATTGCTTTCCATTGTTATGCAGACGATACTCAGGTTTATGTACCCCTCAAACGCAAGGATGCTTACTCCATACAAACTTTGGTTATGTGCCTGGAAGAGGTGAAAGCTTGGATGGCAGTAAACTTCTTAAATTTTAATGAAAATAAGACAGAGGTTATAGTTTTTGGTCCTGGGGGCACCAGTGGGTCTATTTCTAATTCTGCTCCTGTGGATTTGGGTCCCCTTGCACAATATGGTACACATGTTATTACAAATCTGGGTTTTAGGATAGATGAGGATTTTAGACTGGACGGTCAGATCAGCGCGGTGGTGAAATCTTGTTTTTTTCAGCTGAGACGTTTGGCGAAGATAAAAAACATTCTTTCCAAAGATCAATTTACAACAGTAATCCACGCCTTCATTACAACCCGGTTGGACTATTGTAATTCGTTGTATGTTGGTGTTAGCCAGTCCACCCTGTCTCGGCTCCAGCTGGTGCAAAATGCTGCTGCACGCCTTTTAACTGGCACGCGAAAAAATGAGCACATTACACCTGTGTTATCCTCACTGCACTGGCTGCCTGTTCAGTTTAGAGTTCATTTTAAGATTCTTTTATTTGTTTTTAAGTCCTTAAATGGGCTTGCTCCGCCCTACCTCGCTGAGCTGCTGCATATGCACTCTCCTTCCCGCTCACTCAGATCAGCTGGTCAGCTGCTTCTGGATGTGCCGAGGACTCAGTGAAAGCTCAGGGGGGATAGGGCTTTTTCCGTTGTGGCTCCAAGGCTCTGGAATTCACTGCCAATCCACATTAGACAGGCCTCCTCACTGCCCATTTTTAAGTCTGCTCTTAAGACTTACCTCTTTGGTTTGGCGTTTGATCCTGTGTGAGCAGTTGAGTTTACTCTGTTTTAACTCTGTTTAGTTGTGTTTACTATGTTTTAATTAGTCTCATTTATTGTATTTTATTTTACTTATTTATTATTTTGTTTTTGTTTAAAATTTATTTTAGCCTATGTTCAGCACTTTGGTCAGCGGCTGTTGTATGTAAAGTGCTTTATAAATAAAGTTGACTTGACTTGACTTGACTATTTACCCCAAATACTACCTGGATGGATAGCAGCGCTTCTTGTCAAAGGCTAGATACCCAGTGTACCTAGAGTGCAGGTGGAAGGTCTTCTTGGGTTAAGCAACAGGCTGGTTAGTCTTCATGGAAGAGTCCCAGGCCTGCAATGTCTGTGGTCGAACCTCAAATGCCACTTTACCCTTAGTATTTGTGTCTTTTTCACGCTTCCCTGTTACATTTTTGGGCCAATGGGGTGTTGAAGAAAAGGAGCTGACACCCCTTTCTTCTCACTTCTTCCATTAATCGATGTTTTACCTCTGACAACAGTCTCACAGGAAGTGCCTCATGCTTTTACATCTTTGGTCTACACTGACCTCAAAAACCTCTCTTCACTGGTTCTATCTGGTCATGCAGCAGGCCTAGCAGCTCGGCAAACCTTATCGCAGAGTACTTGCTAGATGAAGTACAATTAACCCCACACTTTTCTGTGTTTTGATAATATATGCTTTTACTGCTATTGTATTATATGTCTAATCAATACATGCATTATAATTATCTACATATCATACAAGTTTCAGAATTTTTTTTGCAGCATCTATGGGAATTTAGAAGCAAATCATTTTATAATATCTAGATAACAAAAGGCATTACCTCAACATTCCTATAGCTATGTGAATGAATTGCCTGCACATTCACTGAAAGAGCGAAGTTCTAATGTTGGTCCTGCTGCAGAGATTACAACATACTACAGTATGTTATGTGTGTGTTTTATTACAACATTTGAATTCATTTTGTTTTCTTTGCACTGTTAGAGGATGAAAAAGTTTGATATGAAGCATTAAATGCTCAAATCTCCACATTGTCCTTTAGGACTCCCTTTCTTGTCACATGCAGAGAGCTAAGAGATGTGTGTGTACAGTATAAGGAGCTTCTCCTAAAATCAATTCTCTCTTTCAGCTGCAGGGTTTGGTTCTGACTGGTCTAAGTTTTCAGACAGAAGCTAAGACACAGATGTCAACCTTGAGCATTGGCTAAATGTACATGGTAGCCCTCTTGTTATGAATTCTTTTGGCAGATGGAGCAAACCAACACAAAAGAAATTGGTGATATTGTTTTTCTAGTCACTCATCAGTGAGTCAGTGTTTGTGTCTCGTGATACTTTTGCTGTCTTCCCATTGACGCAGGTACAGAATGCAAGCAATCAGAAGCTGTCATATATACCCTGTTTTATCCACAAAGTCTGTCAGACCCTGATCATTTTGGCTTTGGCTAACTTGTCTGTGAATCTTCTGAACAAGAAAATGAACAACTACTATGTCATGTTTTGACTGCAGTGGGTAATAGCGCCTCGTTTTTGTGGCTGTTGCTCTTGTCCCTTATGTCAACTCTCTATAATGATAATAAAACTCTTCCACATGTGACAGAATTTCACGATAGGCAACTAAAAAGCATCTGGCATTAGCCACTAGCTAGTAAACGTTCAGATTTTCACTTGCCATATTTGGTGTTTGCGATGGGTTGGCACCCTGCCCGGGATTGGTTCCTGCCTTGTGCCCTGTGTTGGCTGGGATTGGCTCCAGCTGACCCCCGTGACCCTGTGTTCGGATTCAGCAGGTTGGACAATGGATGGATGGATGGATATTTGGTGTTTGTTTCTGATGCGGTCACTCTGCTAAATTATGGTGCAGCATTCAAACAGTACACAAAATCTTCGACTCCATCTCCTCTATTTCTGATACCAACAACTCCTGATTCCAACTCATCTATTTGTAATTTGACTTGTATATTTACCATACTGATTGAATGCACACAACATATAAGATACAAGGCATTTCATCACACCAAAGTGAGCCAGCAGGTTACTTCTTAGCAGTCTAAACTGTTAAAATTCAAGTTTAAAAGGCTGTACCAATGATATTTGTTGCTTACGAATGCTGAGTAACATTAAACATAAAACTAAATGCACAAAATTAAAAATCTGGAGTGTTGTCCACGTGACTTTCTCATATACAATTATAACTGTATGAATATGTCAACCTGTGACACAAAAACATGTACCTATTCAAATTTCAAGTTTATTTGATAGTTCTTTTGCCTGATTAGATAAATTTCCAATTAGTGTTATTTTGTGTTTGTACCATGTAATTTCTTTGCATTGTTGATAAGTTAAATAACAATTGAAAGTAATAATACGTGCAATGTAATTAATAAACCGTTACTAAATAAGATGAATAATTAGATATTCCTAAAATTATATATTATTCTAGCCCTTTCTTTAACTCTTTCATTCTGTTTAAATGAAAAAATCAGAGCGTAAACATATATGCAGCTGATTAATTGTTTTATGCCTTTGTGATGCTGTTTGCTTTTTAACTCTCATTTTCAAATAAAAAATGAAATAATAAGATAATAAAGAATGAAAAGGTAAAAAAAACTCGGGCAATCCAAAAAATATGGAAAATGAGAAGAAATGTCAATCAATTCACAAACAGTGCAAAATTGATGAACGATCAAAACACATATGAAATACAATTTGTGGAATTAAACACAAGGACAAAGGTAAATGCATAGTGCAAATCAGAAAGGTACGGTATGTAAATTTTAAATCTTAAAGAATATTTATACTTTGATTAAAAATGATCTCTTACCGGAAAAACTATAAAACAATGATTTCGTTGATCGTAATATAATTTATTAAATTAGTTCGAACAACCACCATAAGTACAGATGAAGCAAATTTATTTCATTGACAAAATAATGTGTAACAATGAAAAACAAACTTACCAACTGTTAGTGTTCATATGTAGCCAATCGTACGTGATAAGTATTAAACACAAATACTTACTAACATTAAATTGCGTAATTTCACCAATGAATTAATAACCTTTCTTGGAAATTCAGAACCAGCACGATGAAGAAAATTTCACAAACACTATTAAATCACTAAAAGTACTGTACAGTAATCCCTCCTCCATCGCGGGGGTTGCGTTCCAGAGCCACCCGCGAAATAAGAAAATCCGCGAAGTAGAAACCATATGTTTATATGGTTATTTTTATATTGTCATGCTTGGGTCACAGATTTGCGCAGAAACACAGGAGGTTGTACAGAGACAGGAACGTTATTCAAACACTGCAAACAAACATTTGTCTCTTTTTCAAAAGTTTAAACTGTGCTCCATGACAAGACAGAGATGACAGTTCCGTCTCACAATTAAAAGAATGCAAACATATCTTCCTCTTCAAAGGAGTCAGGAGCAGAGACTGTCATAAAGGCAGAGGAAAATCAATAGGGCTGTTTGGCTTTTAAGTATGCGAAGCACCGCGGCACAAAGCTGTTGAAGGCGGCAGCTCACACCCCCTCCGTCAAGAGCACAGAAAGAGAGAGAGAGACAGAGAAAAACAAACAGTCAAAAATCAATACGTGCCCTTTGAGCTTTTAAGTATGCGAAGCACCGGGCAGCATGTCGTTTCAGGAAGCAGCTGCACAGAAGGTAGCAACGTGAAGATAATCTTTCAGCATTTTTAGACAAGCGTCCGTATCGTCTAGGTGTGCGAACAGCCCCCCTGCTCAATCCCCCTACGTCAGGATCAGAGAAAGTCAGCGCAAGAGAATGAGAAATGTAAGCTGGGTAGCTTCTCAGCCATCTGCCAATAGCGTCCCTTGTATGAAATCAACTGGGCAAACCAACTGAGGAAGCATGTACCAGAAATTAAAAGACCCATTGTCCGCAGAAACCCGCGAAGCAGCGAAAAATCCGCGATATATATTTAAATATGCTTACATATAAAATCCGCGATGGAGTGAAGCCACGAAAGGCGAAGCGCGATATAGCGAGGGATTACTGTATTTTAAGCACAAAACCAAAAAAAGCAAAAACGTAAATTTCAAAAAAACACAGCATAAAACAATTGTGGAACACAGGACACGCTGGAGGAACTATGTCTCACGGCTGGCCTGGGAACGCCTTGGGATTCTCCCATAAGAGCTAGAAGAAGTGGCTGGAGAGAGGGAAGTCTAGGCATCTCTGCTCAAGTTGCTGCCCCCGCGACCCGACCTCGGATAAGCGGAAGAGGATGGATGGATGGATGGACAATTTGGCTTAAGAAAGACAGTAACAAGTACCTAAATGTCAAAATATGGTCATTTGTTTAACAGATAAACTTGCTTCAACAATACCACAGAATCAACTGTCAAGAAAGCATATTGAAATGTTGTCAGTCAATCAATGTGTGTGTGTGTTAGGGGGGAGGTGGGGATTAATTCTAGAAAATCCTTAGTTCTGGGTAAAAACGTCAATCCTACGAGGTAATAAACCTTTACTATACCAGATGTGTCACAATAATCCATACCAAACATCAGAAGTAGACTTCCATATATTAACTACTGTATAGTTAGTTATTTTGTTAATGGCTTTGAGTGCCAATTTACCAGTATTTTCTAAAGCACCATAAGTAAAACATATAAAATGTGGATTGTTTGCCACTCAACTTTCCTTATACCTGTTCAGGAAAGGTGGATATAATTTGTCCGATTGTAATGAAACTTCATATCTGTGTGTTTCTCACAAAATTTCAATCACTATCTTTGTTTATAATGCAAGTTTATATGGCAAAGAATTACTTCCGGTAATCCGATCAAACTGAAATTTCAAATCAGATTGTATTTTGTGGTCAGTAATATACCACTTTCAGGAAGAAAGCTAACAACTAACAACTAACACAGGCATTCTACCAACCAATCACCAGTCAAAAAAAACAGAACTTCCAAACAGAGCCCACCCTCTCACCTTTGATGGGCAGTTTTCATTTCACGGCATATTTCGTGTTATGCATGTTATGATTGGTGTATTTTATCATTTTTTATGCCTTTTCTACAGTATTTCTTGACTCCTAGAACTCAAGGATTTTGATTTTACCATTTATTTGTCTCTATCTTTATTTCTAAAAACATATATATTTTTCATTCTCATGATGACTTCATCATAGATTCTTGCATACACCATTGTTTTGTGACTGTTGGATCAGCTATTGCCTACTGTAGGTAATTTTCCCAGGATTCTCCTGGAATGAAAGATGCATGACCAGATAAATGGTCATCACAGATGTTTCTTCCTTATCTGAGTTTGAATCAATTTAACTTTTGGTGTGTGATTTCCCTTAATGGGTCTCTGACTTCTTTTTTTTGGCTAAAAATTTTTATTTAAAGTTTTTTGGCTTGTTGACAAATTGGCTTGTCTCTTAGATATCAATCCTGCATATATTTCATTCATTTTTTTTTTACTTCATCTCCTGACTCATTTAATTAAAATTTTCAATGTTTACTACTCGGCGGCACGGTGGCGCAGTGGTAGCGCTGCTGCCTCGCAGTTAGGAGATCCGGGTTCGCTCCCCGGGTCCTCCCTGCGTGGAGTTTGCATGTTCTCCCCGTGTCTGCGTGGGTTTCCTCTGGGCGCTCCGGTTTCCTCCCACTGTCCATAGACATGCAGGTTAGGTGGATTGGCAATCCTAAATTGGCCCTAGTGTGTGCTTGGTGTGTGGGTGTGTTTGTGTGTGTCCTGCGGTGGGTTGGCACCCTGCCTGGGATTGGTTCCTGCCTTGTGCCCTGTGTTGGCTGGGATTGGCTCCAGCAGACCCCCGTGACCCTGTGTTCGGATTCAGCGGGTTGGAAAATGGATGGATGGATGTTTACTACTCAATCAGAACATTGGAATATCACTGAAATAAGTAAGTGAAGACAAAATTAAATAAGTACATCCATCCATCCATCCATTTTCCAACCCGCTGAATCCGAACACAGGGTCACGGGGGTCTGCTGGAGCCAATCCCAGCCAACACAGGGCACAAGGCAGGGAACCAATCCCGGGCAGGGTGCCAACCCACCGCAGTAAATAAGTACATAAATACGAAAAAAAAAAAATGTTCGTAACACATTTCATTATTTATGTTCACCTATCATATTTGTGTAAATTATTATCAGTATTGTCACACTAGCTGTGTTACCCGCCTAAGACGTGTTGGAATCAAAATATTTAAAGAAGACCTCAGTGTTAATTTTTACAGTGCGGTGTGTCCATCTGGTTGCTATGTCCCTGTTACATACCATTTGGTACAGGATTGATAAAAGCAATGCTACTGTTTGTGGTGCGCCATCTGTTGGATAGTAGAGACATGGCAACCAGACAGACATACAAACACTTGTCTTTTTAGTAAGGCATATTTCACAATGCACTTACAGTATTTATTTGCTTAGGAATAATTTTGATTTAATTTTGTGTGAAATATTCCTACATTGCGGTGTTTCTTAAACTATGGGTCGCATGATGCCTGTAATTAGGACATGCTGAGTCATGAATTACAATTGTACTGAATGAGAAATGGTTACAAGCAGTTTGCTGAAAGTCTTGTGATAAGTCGCAACTTCCATGGCTATAACAACAACAGTCAAACGTGATTTTCAAAGGGGATAATGATCGACGGCAGTTCTTTAAGAGGAACAGTCCCCCAGATGATGATCGGTAGTGATTCTCCAAGGGGGTAAGATGACAGTCAGTGACAATTCTCCAAGGGAGAATGGAACGATGATCGGCTGATGTTCCACGGTGATTACAGGTTACAAAGACATGCAATAGGCAAAAATGGGTCTTGAGAAAAAAAAGTTTAAGAACCGCTGCTTCATAGGATTATGTTTAAATAAACACTTAAATAAAATTGGTATGTATTGAAGGTTTGTAACATATTACAGTAAAAAATACTAAACATTTGATTACATTATGAAAAAACACCACTTGATCAATGACTGATAGACAATGCAAGATAGCCCACAGGTAGCTCCTCTTAATCTTTGCTCTCTCACACACAGACGCACACAGAGTATGTGTGGCAATGTGGGTTTGCTGCATGCTCCCGTCTGCTGTCTGGGAGCCTTTAACCCGACACCAACGGTAATGTTATCGATGAGCTAAGCAGTGAGGCAACAACATAGCAAGGGGATGGTGCAAAAGTGTCAAGTGCTTTTATTTAAACCAACAGAACAAAAACAGTGTTCAAATTAAATAAAGTGCAGTGATTCAAAACGTCAATAAATAAATAATCCATAAAAACGATCGTCGAGGTAAAAATCATTAGAAAAAAGTCTTCTTAAAAACAACAAAGTTAAAATAATGCAGGAAGCATTCCTTTTTTAAAAAAAACAACAACAACAAGCCCGGTGTCTCCTTTCCTCTGGCGGCTCCCCAGCTTCACCCATCTGGGCCCTGCAACAGGAGAGTTGCCTTCTCAGCAGCTGGCCTTCACTCCGCTCGACTGGTCTGGAGGCCTCCCGATTCCTAGCTTCGGTCGCGCACTCATCCCAGATCGAGACTTGGTTTCCTTGACGACCAGGACGCTCACATCAAGGACTTCACCCACCAAGCCTACCGACTCCCTCTGCCTTCCTGGCCTTACGTGGCCAGTCGTCCTTCTTCACTGGTCACTCCCGCTACATGATCACTCAGCGGGAGCGACCACTACTACTACTCCTGGGTGTCGGCCCAACACCCAGGCTTCCCATACACCTGCATGCGAGCCTGCACTCGCTCACTCGCTCTCCCGCACCGGCTCTCTCTCTCTTCCCTGCGTCCTGCTTTCTCCTACAACCTCTGTTCATTCTCATTCTCCTTTTTCTCTCCTTTTTTCATTTTTCCCATCCTAGTTGACTCACGCTTCTATATATATCAAGAGGGCATGGCAGCTGTAGCAAATTAGCAGCCCCAGGAACAATCACGGATGCGGGCGGTCTCTCACCTGTGCACTTATATGAGAAACGCCCACACCGCGAATAGCCCTGAGAACTGCTTCAGCCACACAACCACCATGCCCCCTCACTAAGCCGCGAGCGCTGTGATTATTTATTTTAAACTGGCCTTTGATGGGAGCTGTGGACCCGCTATACCACATTATGCAGAAATGAATAATAAGGCCAAAACGTCTGGCTGTTCTCCTTACCAATAATTTTCTTTCACCTCCAGTGGCTGCCAGCTGGTTTTATTGTAACTACAGCTCAGCAAACAGTGGTGAAGGATAGCCTTTAATAGAGCCCTGACATGAAATCAGAGTCCATTCAAAACTGAAGAACCTGATATGTGCTGCTAGTCCTGGTGGTCCAAGACATTGCAGCAGATCTCTTCTACATGTAAGCTTAATCTGTCTAACCTTTAGGATCTAAATGTCATCTTTCTACCACTATAAAAGTTAAGCTAAGAAAAAATTACCAACATGTTCCTCACAGGCCTCTAATGCCTTTTTATGTATGGATCTGTATTCATGTGTATGTATCATATTTTCTGTTATGTTTTTAATTATGTACTGTCTCTAAGTGTTCTGATGTTCTGTGTACTTTGTGGGTAAAGCCCCGGGAGGCAGGGTGGCTGCCCCAACCTTTTTATGACTCTTGAATCTGCTTTTTGTGCCAAACTATTTTGAGACCTTTAGATAATGTTAAGCCATAAGGGTGTTCAAATTATCATACCATTTATCTGTCTTCTGATTGGTGTAATAAAAATGCTTTCTAGCCATGTTATGTAAACGAATCTAACTCGTCAAAGGTGCTAACAAAGCCGTTTTAGGATGCCCTGGAACGACAACAACAACAGGTATGAAAATGTGCTATATGAATAAAAGTGGTGCAGTGCAAAGTGCTTTACAAGGTGAAAAAAGAAAAGTTTATAAAAAACAAAAATAGGATTAGGCAAAACTGAATAACAAAGAATAAAGTAATGGCTGATGGTTGGAGGACAAAAAAACAAAACATAAAAACTCCATATGGAGTGGAGAAAAAAAAATCTGCAGGGGTTCCAAGGCTACGAGACCACCCAGCCGCCACTTGGCATTCCTACCTAACATAAATGATCTAAATCAGTCCTCATGGCTTTCAGGCTTCACATGAAAGAATTTGATGATGATGGTCATGTGGACATCTGGGGTACTGCCTTCAGTCCATCAACGTAGGGACTGCATGGTGCCTTGATCAGGTGGTGGTGGTGCTGATCATTAGCAGAGAAAAGTAAGAATTAGTACTGATTTCGGAGCCATGAAGAAAATAATTCAATGCACATATGATTTATCAGTGGTACACTAAACTATAGCTATGAGAAAGCCATGTTCAAATAATGGGTTTTTAGCAGTTTTTTTTTTAAAATGTGTAAAAGGCGCTATATAGCGCCCGACCCGGCACAGACTCAGGCAGAGGCACGTACTTAATTAAAACAGTTTTTATTCTTCTTCAGCCGTGGGGCACGCCTTCCCCGTGTCCCACAGGCCCAACACAGTCCCAAACACTCACTGCAAACACAAACCACACTTCTTCTCTCCACCTCAGCACCACCACTCCTCCTCCTCAGGCTTAGTCCTCCTCCTCCCGACTCTGGCTCTCGAGTGATGGTGGCTGGCCCTTTTTATACCCCACCCAGAAGCGGTCCAGGTGCTTGGCCACCTGGTCCTAATTGCCCTTCCGGGTGGGGCTGAAGATATGACCAGCCAGGCTGCTGACTCCATGCAGCTCCCCCTGGCGGCCATCCAAGCACCCAACCAGGCTGTGGAGGACTCCATGTCCCATGGAGCCATGCGCCAGGCTGGGGAATCATCATCCGCCAGGGAGGCTGCCACCAAGCGTCCCGGGGGAGGTATTGAGCTGCCCGTGGTGGCTCCCCCGGAACAGATGCAGCAGAGGCGTCCCTGCCGGGCATGGAACCCGGCTGTCCTTTACAAATGGAAGCCAGTAGTTAGCAGTAAGGAGCGACTGGAGTGGTGTGAGCCTTGTCTGGACGAGCCAGTGAAGGTTTTGGCCTGCTGTATGCCTATATTTTGGAGTCCTCGCATCCATTTTATTAAGTTTGAGACTCCACATCTCAAACTCTTTAACACCTCAGCCATACTGTGTGTATCTGATCTGGGACCACTAAGGTGCCTTACCCTCCATTCAGCACCGGATTCCCTATAAGCCCTAGTGTGTGGTTCACACAATGCAAATTTGTAACTTTTTATTGAATTTATTAAAGTCAAATAACATTCCATACAAGCAAGTCAAGTTTTACAAAACTAGGTTAGAAACAAATCAACCACCACACATGAGAAAGAATACTAGGCCAACAGAGTAAAACTTTAATATTAGGAAAAATAAATAAATACAGTAAAAAAAGGGAAGAAAATCCACTTTATCAATTTAAATGCTTATTCTAAAATGTTATTGATTAGGTTCTGCCAGGTTTTGAAAAAGATTTTGCTGAGATCCTGTGAGAATTAGATTTTTTCCAATTTCAGATAATATATATAAAATTTTGATTTTTAACTCTTACTGACTAGTCACCCACTGCACTCAGGTTCCAATCCAGATGGCTCAGCGTGTGGTGGGTGAGACAACGCTATCCTCTATAAATGGTACATGCTCCCAACCTCTCTCCCTCTGACTAGTCATTTGTGACTTTGCGTCAGATTGAACCATTTCAAATAAATGTATGGGTACCTTTACAGTTAAGAGGGATTTGAAATGGATAACATACAGTATATGTATATTTATTGCATACTGTACACTTTAGAAAATGTCTTTCTCTTCTGTGATGATGCTTTCATCAATGGTACTTTGGAAATTGCCTTTTACTCTGTTAGCATTGCATTTTGGAACATTGGCCAGATGCATTATATCACTCTGAAATAAACTTTATTTAGTTATGATATTCAAACAAAGAAGCTTTCTAAATTGTTCAGTGACTAAAGAAAAGGTGATAATCTACTGAAATAAATTCTTAACACTTACAGGCCAGCACAAAAGTTGACTCACAATAGTTTTAACCTTGATGATGAGCCAAAATCACTTTCACCCTTTAAAACGATATATTGAGAGCACTAGAATTAACATGCCAATCAATAAATATAATGTAAAAATTGATTGGCCTTGTCTAGCTTTATTGGCCATTTTAATGATAAGTGCCCAGACTGTCTCAAGTTTAACTGAAGTGTAATGCAGAAATAGTTTTCATCATCTCTCTTGGGTCACATACAATGCATTTATCTCAGCATTTCTTATCGCTAGCTCTGCTAAGTCTTTTGGACCTGTGACCTTCAAACTCTCCACTTAATTAAAATTAGGGGTGATACAAAGTATTTTTACACATGAACTAGAGAAGTGGCACAGCATGCAATGCTTCTCCCTCTAGAGACTTTCATTGAATTGTTGTCACTAAGGTGGCTCAGACATAAGGAAATATGGTTTGTGCATGAAGGTGTTGTGAGTCCTCCAGGGGTCTGTCCTGGGATTTTTACTTTTTCTGATCTATAATAATGTCTTTAATTCTGCTATAGTTATTAAGCTTGGGAAATTTTCAGATGACCTTAAAATTGGAGGAAAGGCAGACAATGAAGAGATAGCGAAAAAAAAATATTTAAAAGATCTGGACAAGGTTCAGAACTGAGCAAACTTTTGGAAAATGCAGTTTAGTATAAAAAAGTGAAAAGTGCCTCACGTCATGACAACAGGAGACACTGTCCTACAGAAACCAAACTCTGAAAAGGATATAGGGGTTTACGCATTGTCATTGTCTAAGCAATATACACAGTAGATTAAAAAAAACAGAAAATGTTAGGTTATATCATAAAACTGTCGAATATAAACTGAAGCACATTTAGGATTAGATTATATAACACCCTAGTGAGACCACACTTGGAATATTGTGTGCAGTTCTGGTCATCACACCACAAGAAAGACATAGCAGCACTTGAGGGGAGCAATCAGGTGCATCTCAGAACTTAAGGACGTGTCCTACTCTGACAGTCAGAGAAGTAAACCTGTTTAGTCCCAAGCAGAGGAGACAGTGTGGGAACAACATCCATGTGTTCAAAATCATCAAAGGCATTGATAAAGTAGATCCAGCAGAATTCCTTCAGCTTAGCAGTGAATCATATATTCAAAGAGACCCGGAGAAATTCATTTAGGACTCAATGCAGAGAACACATCTTTACTCAAACATCTGTGGGAATCTGGAACAAAATTCTGAGACATGCAGTTGAAGTGGAATCTTTGAAAAGTTTGACAACCTTTTAAAAAGTATCTGGGTGAGATACTGGAACAGCTTAATTATTATCTAAACAAATAAACTCAATGGGCTGAATGGTCTCCTCTCGTTTGTTTGATTTTTTACTTTCTCATATACGAAGTATATGGAAAGTATTGTAATTGTCCAAAAATTCAATTTCGAGATTTTGATAAATCTCGACATTTTAGACCACCCTGACTTTCTTGTATATGAAGTATACGGAAATTATTGGAATCCTCTAAAAATTCCATTTCAAAATTTTGAAGAATTTCGACGTTTTTAGATCTCCCGGAGTTTGAAAATACCATTTTTGGAATTATGTCTGTGTGTGTAAACACGATAACTTGAGTACGCTTTCACTTAGGTCAATCAAATTTTGCATACAAGTACAGTGGAACCTCGGTTTGCGAGTAACTTGGTTTACGAGTGTTTTGCAAGACGAGCAAAAATTTTTAATAAATTTTGACTTGATAAATGAGCGAGGTCTTGCAGTACAAGTAGTATGTATACGCTTTGTCTGTTGAGCGTCATGTGATCACAACTGAGCTGATGGTTCTTCTCTCTCTCTCTCGTTGAGGGATTGTGGTCAATCGTCTCCTATTCCCCGTCTGAGTCGGCGTGCCTCACTCATATAGTCAACATCCGTATGAGCGTATACTGTTTACTACAGCATTAGCATTGTGATTGTGTGTGTGCGCGCGTGTGTGTGTATGTATGTGTGCTCGCTCGCTCGTGTATGTGTGTGTGCACGCGCACGCTCGTGTGTGTGTGTGTGTGCGCGCGTGTGTGTGTGCTTGTGTGTGTGTGTGTGTGTGTGTGTGTGTGTGTGTGTGTGTGTGCTGGGATGTGCGAGTCCCCGTCTTGCACCCTAAAACACGAAGCTGAGTCTCAGTACTTTAGCAACACCAGCTTTATTCAGCTTGAAACAGCAACAGCGCGGTTATTTATGCACAGACACTGCAGTCAGGCAGGGCCCTGCACATTTATAATGTTCCTTGTTCCTTGTATCACCCATCGACGGCATGCGCTTATAGCATTTCTGCGATCTTTTCAGATTCGCTTTTACGGCGAACTGCTACAGTGCTGGGAGACTGCAATTGCTTTGGGACACTCTTCCGCATGTCATCCCATTGGGTGCAATCCCACAAGAGTTTAGAAACTCATTCACACCAGCCATGATTGTTTTCAAAGGTAAAGTACAGGTTAATTTGTGTTATGTATTTTTACTTTATATTTTGTATTAATCATTTTTATATGAATAGTTTTGGGTTGTGGAACAAATCATCTGAGTTTCCATTATTTCTTATGGGGAAATTCACTTTGATATACGAGTGCTTTGGACTACGAGCATGTTTCCAGAACGAATTATGCTCACAAACCGAGGTTCCACTGTATACAAAACGTAGATTTCTTTCAACTTTTGGCTATTTCTGCTAACCAGAAGTGGTACTTTACCTGAACACATACTCAATAATATAAAAATATAATCACCGTCTTGTGATTTACTCCTCAAATATCCATCCCCATATCTGAGTATACGAGAAAGCCCAGGGGAGATCACTCCTGACTTTTTTATGCTTTGTGATAAAATGGCCTACCTTGGGCAAGGCTGATTATCTATCTATCTATCTATCTATCTATCTATCTATCTATCTATCTATCTATCTATCTATCTATCTATCTATCTATCTATCTATCTATCTATCTATCTATCTATCTATCTATCTATCTATCTATCTATCTATCTATCTATCTATCTATCTATCTATCTATCTATCTATCTATCTATCTGCAGGTTTGTTATTTTACCATTTAACAGGATATTGAATCAAACACCTACTCAAGTTCATTGCATCGTACTTCGCTTTGTTGTGTTTTTCATCTATCCATTATCTAAGCCCTCTTCTTCAAGCTGCAGTCACAGAGAGTCAACATCGTAAGGTGTAAAACAGGATTCAGTTCAAAATAGGAACACGACGGACTCACACTGGGACAATTTAAAATCTAATTTGATACTCACATCTTTGGGATGTGAGAGGAGAAACAGAGGAATTTGAAAAAATGTACGTAGATATAGAGAGAACACGCAAAGTCTACACATAACTGAATCTGGGTCCCTGGAGCTGTGAGGCAGTAGCATTAACTTCTTCACTTACATATGGAGTACATTATAATAAAGACAAGTCTTGAACTTCTTTAACTTGAAAAAATTAAGCAGATTGGTTCTTGTAAAATATGTCACCAATTTGCTTAAACTTTTAATTAGAAAAAAAATTGTGTTGCAACCTTGATATCTGGATGTGTCTTTATTTAAAATATGAGAGTAATAAATTTTGATAGATGGCAAAGTCCAGGAGCAAGAACCTGCAGTATGGGAAGTAAATTCAAGCTGGTCAGCTAATGACTGGAGTGTACTGGCTGTACCTTGGCATCCATTGTGCTCACTTAGCAGCATGTAATGTGCTGTGCCAGTCCTTATCATTTTCAGAATGTTCTGCAATGTCCTTCAAATGACATCAAACCCACTTTGTTATGTGGCACCCGCTCTTCTTGACACTCAGACTGATAATGCATTCAAAGTTCACAGATTCCATTTCTTTAATTTTTGATATGGTGGTGCAGTGTAAGTATTGCCGTCTCACAGTTCCTGAGACCAAATCTCGACCTGCTTACTGACTGAGCTCTCCCAGCCTATGTATAACATTATTCCGGGGACTTTTAGCTCCCCCCCCTTCTATATCCCATGAACATGCAGCTTAGGTTGAATGGCAGCTAATGCACTTGAGCGGCATCCCATTCATTGTCGGACCCTGATAAGTGTAGGTCCAGAAATGGATGAATGTTATCTCTTCTCTTGGGTGTTCCCATCTCTTTTTGGTAACCATTAAGGTAATTTGTTCAGTGTCTGTTTCCTTCTATGCATGGAGGTTTAAAGAAGCTGGATTTCTTGTGAAAGGCAATATTTTAAAATATTTCATAATGCTTCATGTCATTATGAAAGGTAATCTTTAGGAGAACTGTGAAGCCTACTTTGTATTAGTGCTCAAGCATAACGTTTATCATTCGTTCGTGGTTACCAATATAATAATCAATTTCTAGGTTTTTCAAAGTTGGGTGGTTACACTCAAATTATTTTTTCCTCCACTGTCCTTGACCTCTTTGATGTGAGATCAGTTTGGCTCCAATATGGCATACCTCCTCCACCCGTGCTGGCTATGGCCTTCCTCTTGGCCTCATCCCCTTCGCCTCCATCCTGGTGCACCTCTTGACCCAATCATTCTCTGCTTTACACTTCACAAACCCAAACCACTTTAGTCTGGATGTCCTCAGAACAGTATCTATCCCATTCACACTATTCTTGCACTGTGGAAATCCACAAATCCATCTGATCATTCTCATCTCTGTTCTTGCTGGTTTTCTATTCATGTTCATGTTCACTACAATAGAGTATATTTTCCTCACACGGCTGTCATAAACTCTTCCCTTCAAAGAGACTCCTTCAAATGTCAGTATGGTGGACTCCTAGAATTCCTTCTATGCACCTCTCACCCTCGATATCCTCTGCATTTTACTCCACATGCCTTACCACATTAATCTGTTTCTCCTCTACACAATACCTTTTGCCTCCTCATTCATCTTCCTTTCACCTTGTAATACTCTGCTCATCCATGCAATTTTCATCTCTCTTCTTGCCAGCTTTGCTTCATGTTCGTTTGTGTTTTCATTTTGTAAGTTAGACAATTATACTGACTCACCACAAGTTGGACCTTCCACATACAGGGGCATTTAAACTACAGTCAGACAAAATTCCAGACAGGTGATCTCCGTTCAACTCCATTAATTTTATACACCATTGTTCTTAATTTCTTTCCCACAATCAAGTGGCCAGGGACCAGATCTGAGACTCAGCAGTCCTGAATCCCACTGCTGACACCAAATTGTAGATACATTTAATATAATTTCCTACATGAAAAGTAAATCAAATACACTTTAAGGATTGATCAGTCTGAAGCAAGGGTGTATTGCTAGACACACACCAATGCCTTATTCCCTGCCAGGACCTACTACAGCAGCTCCTAAGATGTGTGTGTGCTCAATGCATTGAGCAGGCTGCTTTTATAAGTTCACACATATGTCAACATTTACAGTATCTCTTATCAAGTGTCATTTCTCCTGAAGAACAAAATGATCGTAAAACCTAAAGGGAAGGCAATTTTGAAACCAGATTTCATTGTAAGCTTCTGCTAGTACAAACCACAGAAGAGACTTAAAATTCATCATCATTCTGCAATTGGCTGTCCGTTAAATAGCAGACTTTGTGCAGTCAAAAAAAGTTTCCAGCAATTCTCCCAGTCCTGCGTGTCTTTTTTGAATTTCGCTTGCGGACAATCGAATTATGGTGCTGATGGTGTCAATATAGGTTCATTGGATCACCTTGTTTAGTCACTTTGAGTCTTTATGACGGGTCGTATAGCTTGTATTTTGTAATGGGTTTTCTTGGCTCTCCTCGTAACATATGTCCTACCCATGTCAATTGACTGGCTCCTGCTTAACTTGCTTGTATATTGATTCCTTTAAGATACGGTCACTGTGTTTTATTCCGATCATGATTCTGTAGTTGTTTGTTCCATTGCGATCTAGCAATCACTTCATTTGTTTGTTGAGGGTCCATGTTCACTGCAGTATAAGAGAATGCTCAATCATGAGGCGTTGAAGATTCACATCTTGAGTTCAGTAAAAACGTGTTTGCTTTGCCAAATGTTATTTAGCTTTCAGAAGGATATTCAGGCTTGTGCTTTTTGAACTTTTACATCATTAAGAGTATTTGCAACCACTGATCGCAAATACTTGAAGTCATTTACCATTTCAACCTGCTCTCCATGTAGTTGTAGAGCAAGACGCAGGCCGTACTTGGGCCCGATTATCATTTGCTTGTTCACGTTTGTTTCTAGGCCAACTTGTTCTACCACGTGACTTGCTTTCTGTAGTTGTTATTGTGCTCTTTCCCTTTCGTTTTCTAGTAGAGCTATTTAGCAGCGTAGTCTTGAATTGTTGAGCCACTGTTCTGCCATTTGCCTGTTTTCTCTGTTAAGGGTAAATGAAGCTGAATTGTTCTGCAGAGCTGTGCCTGACATAGTCGATTACGATGATGAATAAGAATGGAGACAGCACGTCACCTTGAAGAACTCCTGGGGGGTATTTTTCGTACGTGGATTAGTTGTTTAGCTGGATGTAATTGTTGACGATTTGGCCTGATCCTGGATCTGTCGGTTTTTCGAAACTCTTGCTGGAAGTGTTGTCATAGCAACACATCCTAATGGTTTGTTCTGCATAAACAAGGATTAGTTTACACACGTAATCGGTGACGGTGCGTGGAAGTCATCCAGTCATGGCTTCACCGTTCATGAATGAGCGACCAATAGATATTGGTGCGCTAATTATACGAAAAGAATTTCATATAGAGAGGGTTTTGCACAATCGGCAAGATCCTTTATTGCTCCTGGAGGAAATTCTTTTCGAAAGAGACCGCTTTAGCCGAGGGGGAATATTGTACCTCAAAGATTTATAAGCACTTTATATTCGAAGTCAAACTAGGCGAAGTCGGGCTCTCACAACCACACAGACAGTATGCATTGCTTTGAGGTTTTTTACAAGTGGCACTTTTTTATATACTGTAGGTGATGCGGAAAATCTATCTAAAAGTGCAGTTTGCTAGGCAATTCGTAAAGTCTGTTTGGCTCTGAAATATTTCCTTCGGGTTTTCATTGTGTTTCCTGGACACCTGCGTGTGCAGACAATAAAAGAGGCGTTTCATGCCATTGCAAGTAGGTAATACACTGGCTAAAACACCCACAGTTCCATGAAGAATCTCAATCAGCCTAACATTCTCATTACCAGAACTTCCAAATGTAATTGGGTCACATGGGACTGATCACAGTGGAGTTTGATCAAACATTATTTGGAAAATGTACCTCTCCTCCTGATGAATAATCAGACACAGTGTCTTCATCAAATATTTGACCTTCGTCAATATCTCGTTGGTCAGACACAGGTTCAAGGGATATGATATTCCCTGAAACTGACCCAACAAAAAAGAGGGCTATATGGAACATACCTATGGCACACATGGAGGACAAATATATGCAATGACCATCCTTTACCTGAAATGAAGTGACGACTGCATCCTGCCACTGGTTCTGAGGAGGAGCTTCCCCCTGGAATGCCCTCAGAAACAGGGCGATGGGCATTTTGCTGGAGAGCCAACTCTTCTGCAGGGGTTAGGTCTGGACCGCGTGGACCTCCACCTGTTTTTTGCTTGTCTGCCTTCTTATTAGCTTTAAAATTAATGTTTTTTATATTATATATGCTGCGGTGGGTTGGCACCCTGCTCGGGATTGTTTCCTGCCTTGTGCCCTGTGTTGGCTGGGATTGGCTCCAGCAGACCCCCGTGACCCTGTGTTCGGATTCAGCGGGTTGGAAAATGGATGGATGGATATTATATATGATTATTTATGTTAATTCTTTCAATAGTTATATACCAATATTTACCAGTTTGAAGTATATTCTTATACTTCACTTTAACCTGTTCTCGTGTTCTCCTTGTGCTCACATTTGATCTGGAATTATGACATATTAAATAATAATTAATCTGACACATAGGAAATGAAACGCTGCTTTCAGTAATTACAATGCACACTACTTAGCATTTAATTTGTCGGCCAGCCGTCTTTTCTGGTTTGGGCTGCTTTTGCAGTGTTACCCCTTGTGCATATTAAATATTGAAATTCTTCATGTCCTTCGAATAAAAGGTCTTGCGCCGCGTGTGTGAAAAAATAATGCGGCCGTTCTTCATCATTTTGTTACAGCCTATCAAAGACTTGCTGATCATGTTTTCTAGACTCAATATATATGGGCTTTTCACTCAGCGCGGGCGCGCGCATTCATCTCGGATGATTAATTCCAGCTCGACTAATCTAATACACTGCTGTGTTTGAAAAACCGACTTATCTGGATGAGTTTCACCGGCATTAACTTATCCAAGATGAGGCACCTGATCTCGGATGATTTAAGCGACGTACGAAAAATACCCCCCTTTTCTAGTTGTAAACTCATTTGACAACTTTCCCTCTATGATGACTCTGCATTTCAAATTCTCGTAGAGAACTTGTATTGCTTGTACTAGTTTTTGTGGTTTTCCGTAGTGACACAGAATTGCAAACCTAATGTCACGCTTCATCAAGTCGAAAGCCTTTTTGTAATCTATGAATGTTGGGTAGAGGTACTGTACATCTGCTCTAATCATTCCTTCCAATACTCGTTGCAGGATGTAAATTTGTTGGATACCATTTGCTTGATTTGAATGGAGTACCTTGTTAATGACTAGACAACTATACTTAAGATTGCTGTGGCATTATTTGCCATAATTCAATGTATAAGCTAAGGCAGGGGTTCTCAAGGTCGGTCCTGGGGGCCCACTGTGGCTGCAGGTTTTTGTTCCAACCAGCTTCTGTTTTTAATTGGAATCCTGGGCTAATTAAGTGAATGGTTATTTCCCAGATCCTGTGTTTTGGAAACAATATAGAAATTAGAAAACTAAGTTTGCTAAAATGAAAAAAATAATGTTTAAATGTACTAAGCAGTTTTATGGGAATGATGTATTTTTTTTTCTTTTTAACAATATTTTCATCTTGATGTTCATTGTTTTTTTCCGGGTGTTCCAATTGTTTAACTAATCCATTGTTTTCTAATTAGTGGGTCTGATGCTAAAGTAGTTGCAGCCTTTCATGATTCCGTGTTGTTTGCCTGGGTGTCTGCTCTGCTCATTTTTAACTGTCATTATCAAGATACAATGAAGGGAGCAAACTGCACAGAGAAAGGGCAAAATATAATGACAACAACAAAAGGGAATTAAGCATTTAAATCTATAGCAAAAGCAGAAATATTTCTAAATGTCTTATAAATATAAAAATCATGCTGCTGTGCTTTCTTAATGTAGAATAAGATAAGAGAAAAAATACCAGCTAATTAATTGAAATCAGTGCTATTAGTTGTCTCTAATTATGAATCTGGTTGAAGCAAAAACCTGAAGCCACAGTGGGCCCCCAGGACCGACCTTGAGAACCCCTGAGCTAAGCTAATAGATAAAAAAAATCAAACATGGGCTAAAAGCAGCCGCAAGCTAATACAAATATAGGTTTAATTAAAATACAAGTCAAGACTGCTGCATGGTTAGAAAAAAGTAATTTAACCCTTAACACTCATCCTTCAAAATTTTTACACCCTCCAACTTCACCAACCCTTACACCATACTGACTCACCACACGCCTGACCTTCTACAGTACACAGAGGGGCATTTATACTACAATCAAGTGAAGCTCCAGACAGGTGATCTCCATTGAACTAATTCTGGGGCTTGTTTGCCGGCTCCAGTGATGATTTAGGTGTGGCACATTAAAGGGGCTTTTGCGATCAGTTGTTTTGTGTTTTATCTGGTGTGAAATGAAAAGACTCGACAATGGTTTGGGGCAGCCACCCATATACTTGAACCTGGCTGCAAAAAGGCAGATTTTGAGCACAAACAAATAGAGTGTTGAACCCAAAACAGAAGTGATCAATGGAGGGCAAATGGCAGGTTTTTAAGGTCGGTCAAGGGAAGTGACGTCCCTGGGGGCCGGACCCGAAAGTGACGTCCTCGGGGCCAGAACCGGCAGTGATGTCCTTAGACTCAGGCAGAATTTCCCGTATCTGGTCTGCAGAGGTAAAAGAGGACGGTTAAGTACATCCCGCCACCCCCTGGCTTGGCATGGAATTACTTTCTTTTGGTCCTTTTTGTCATTTTGGCTGGCTCCCATGTGCACGTGTGTGACACTGGTTAGTTCATTTAGACCACTTTCCAGAGATCTGTTTGAAGTGTCACATTAAAGAGTCTGATGCTGTTAAGCAATGTCAGGAAAAGGCAAATTAAACCCCCTGTGGTTCAGTGTTGTATCACAATAAAATGTGCAGACTTACAAAGGGTGCCCACTTTTTATAGACCCTATTCTCTATTTTGCATTCCTTGGAGTTTCACCGAGAGTTTAACAACACAAAAAGATGCTCCTGTGAACCTCTGTGTTTTTCTCATATTGCAGTAAAAGAATCTACAGTTGAGCCCAAGTTTTTTCACAGTCAGGTTCACACAGCAGAACCCCTAACTAAATGACTCTTTTGATTAAATGGACTTTAGTAACTTGTGACTTATACTTCAGTTCCTGTATCAATGACAAAAGAGCAAAATCACTAAACCAAGTGTAATGGAGGCATCATAATTCAAAGAGACCCCGTTGTTCTCTAGTAGCAGCCAAATGCTGCCACTAGACGTTTCTCTCTAAAATAAGCAAATCATTTAGAAATGCTTTTATAGCTCACTTTGGACCAAAATAGAGAATTTGAAATGCAGACGGAAACAAGCAGAATAAAAGCTGTATCAGCTATGAGTGAGAATGTAGAGAAAGGCAGCAGCGGTGGTCTTGATGTACATTTTGTATTGCCGAGTCTGCTGCAATAGCATGTACACTGATGGACCCGATTTGTGCTTGTCCTTTCAATAGCAATAACAATATAAAAGTAAATAAGTGAAAGGAAATAAATTTGGCATTCAATGTTCCCTGTGTACCAAAAATAGCATTTGCTCGGCTTACTCAAAATAATCTTTTTTCTCAATATTCCATGTAAGGTTTTCTTTATAAAATTTTAATTCGTTTATATAGCAGTACAGCCTGCAGACTTACAGATCGCCACACTTGGCACTCAAGTCCAGTGTGATAAGACGTGAAAAGGAAGGCAATGTACATCTTAATCAACTGTAGCACTGCTTTCAGCCGAGGGCCATTTCTTTATTAATGTGACAAAGTACATATGTTTGTAACCAGAGGGTCTGAAGGAAATGTTATGGTTTTGGAAAGGTTTCCATCTTTTTCTGTATTCAATCTACTGTAGTTTTATCAACGGTGTATTTAATCTTGGTCTTTTCGGTGATTGCTGCCAACATTACCGATGACAAAATTCCTTTTATGCAGTTTAAGGTGATATAGTTTATTAACAAAGAATAATTATCAAAGAAATACATGTGAATCCACAAAAAAGAAAGAAATACATCTGAAATAAAGAATGTGTAATGGACAGCCGGGTCCCATACCCGGCAAGGACGCCTCTGCTACATCTTTTCCGGGGGAGCAGCTATGGACAGTTCAATACCTCCCCCGGGACGCTTGTTGGCAGCCTCCCTGGCGGACGATGACTCCCCAACCTAGCGCATGGCTCCATGGGAGATTGAGTCCTTCATAGCCTGGTTGGGGGCTTGGATGGCCGCTAGGGGGAGCTGCAGGGAGTCAGCAGCCCAGTTGGACGTATTTTCAGCCCCACCTGGAAGGGCAATTAGGACCAGGTGGTCAAGCACCTGGAACGCTTCCGGGTGGGATATAAAAAGGGCCAACCATCACTACTCAAGGAGCCAGAGTTGGGAGGAAGAAGACGATGCTTGTGGAGGAGTGGTGGTGAAAAGGAAGGATTATTTTGTGGTGTGGAAAAGAGTGCTTGTGGGACTGTGTATTGCCTGTGGGTCACGGGGAAGACGTGCGCCCACGGGTGAAGAGAAAAATAAAAGTCCTTGTGCTTTATACGTGCCTCTGTGTCCTTCTGTGCCGGGTCGGGCACCTATTTAGCGCCTTTTCTACAAATGAAATAAAGAAGGAATAAATCTGAATCCTCCTTAATGTTTGGGACAAAGGCACATTTTCTCTTGATTTAGCCCCCACTGCTCCACTGTTTAAAATTATAATTTAAGTCGTATATAAAGTGCACATCGCAGACTTTCATTTAAGGGGATTTTCATGCATTTTAGCCACACCATGTAGAAATGCCAACACATTTTCTACACAGTAGCTCCTTTTCAGGGCATCATAATGTTTGGGACAAAGCACTGGCAGGTCTTTTAAAGCAGTTATAATTAGGATTTTGTCACATATTCCTTGAATGCAATGACTGCTTGAAGTCTGTGGTCACCAGGTGCTGTGGATCTTCTCAGGTGATGCTCTGCCAAGCCTCTAATGCAGCCATCTTCAGCTCCAGCTTGTTTCGTGGGCTTGTCCCCTTTAAGTTTTCCCTTCAGCATATGGCAGGCCTGCTCAGCTAGATTTAAATCGGGTGATTGTTTTGGCCATTCAAGAATTTTTCATTTTTTTGCTTTGAAAAACTCCTGTGTTGCCTTAGCGGTATGTTTGGGTCATTATCTTGTTGTAGGATGAAGTGCCATCCAATGAGTTTGAAGGCATTTATTGGAACTTGAGCAGATCAGATGTTTCTGTACACTTTCGAATTCATTGAGCCACTGCCGTCAGCAGTTCTATCATCGGCAGTTCCTACTGTAGACTGTTTCTGATCTGTCAAACAGATGTTGGGGACTTTTTCTTCACCATAGTGAGGATTCTTCTGTCATTGGCAGAGGTGGTCTTCCTTGGCCTACCAGTCCCTTTGTGATTATTGAACTCACCAGTGCGTTCTTCCTTCTTTATGATATTCCAGACAGTTGATTTCAAGGTTGGGAGCATGTACTGATACAGCGCGAGGGGAGACATTTGATTTCGGTCATCCTAAGGTTTTACCAATGCCTCAAATGGGTTTATTTGTGTGTTTCAGCCTCTTAATGGCTTCTTTGACTTTCACTGGCACAGCTCTTGTCCTCATGGTGAACTACGGCAACTACAGACTCCAAAGGGTAGAAGCAAGCCAAGTTATCTTATGAAGCAATAAAACACACCCGAGGAATCAGAAACACCTGGGACGCCAATTGTCCCAAACAGTATTGGTCCCTGAAATGGGTGGACAATGAAGAAAAAGTGTTGTCATTTCTACATGCTATGACTGAAATGTATGCAAATACCCTGAAATGAAAGTCTGCAATGTGCACTTTAATCATCTCTGAATTGCTTGATTTGTAATGTTAAACTGTAGAGCAGAGGGGGAAAATCAAAGAAAAATGTGCATTGTCCTAAACATTATGGAGGACACTTTATAAGAAAATAAAAAATGTATACACACTGTATAAGAAAATTATAAAAAATATACAAACAACATCGAAAAATCACAAAATTGCTGAAGCTTAATCATAATATCTTTGTTAAGTGATGTTAGACACACCTCTCAGATGTATTGGGATGCACCATCAGTGATGTTTCCATGGCCATCAGAAGTTTTGCATCTTTCAACATCAGTATCCTTCACTCGGATGACCCAGCCATGTCCCGACTTGATTCGTAGCAGAAACGAGCCACAGGTCTGCCCTCTTTATCCAAAGCCAACTAGTGGCTTTTTCTGCGACTTAAGTGTTGGAATGTATGGCCCCCTTCTTTGCTGCTCTGGTGATTTCCAAGCCTCTTGGAGATTTTCATAGAGAGTGCCCTGCAGACCCTGTAATCTCAAAGGTTTGCCAGAGGCAGTGTTGCGGGTTGGCCGTTGGGCTTTAGCAGCCGGAAGAGGTGTCCACATCCGAAGTGCTGTATGTGCTCTCCGTCCCGACCTGCTGTTCATATAGTGGGCTTCTCCAGGTATTCCCCTCCCTTGCCAATTGAGAAACGTATCCCTCTCAGATCCAGGCCCTGAGGGGCTACAATATCTTTCAAATTTACTTCTGTATTCAAAAATAACAACTGTATTGATAGTGTCTTAAAATGTAATAGTTCACAAAATATATTTGACACTATGTTATTCCAAGGATACCTGGGTTCGCTTCCCGGGTCCTCCCTGCGTGGAGTTTGCATGTTCTTGCTGTGTCTGTGTGAGTTTCCTCTGGGTGCTCCGGTTTCCTGTCCAAAGACATGCAGGTTAGGTGCATTGGCGATGCTAAATTGTTCCTAGTGTGGGTGTGTGTGTGTGTGTGTGTGTGTGTGTGTGTGTCCTGTGGTGGGCTGGCGCCCTGCCCGGGGCTTGTTCCTGTCTTGCACCCAGTGCTGACTGACTGACTGACTGATTGACTGACTGAATGACTATGTTATTCCTTGCATTTTAAAAATGTGTAAAGAAACATTTCTCATGTCAACTGGATTGAGATCCAGAATTGGCGACAGCCATGTTGAGAGAGACTGGAATCAGGGCAGGTCAGAATTCGAGCAGGATTTGTAACTGAAAGATCAGGAAATGGAGCCAGAAACATAGTCGAGGAATAGAGTGGTAAGTTGTATGTTAAAATGGGTATATATAGTAATAATAATAATTATTATTATTATTCATTTATTTGTATAGCACTTTTCAGGTTAGTACCACTAAGGACTTCACATTGAACATGGAAAACACAAAATAGGCATGCAATATAAAAAAACACACATAATACTACTACTAATAATAATATTCATAATAACTAGGAGGCTTCACCCCCTGCTCGCTTTGCTCGCCAACCCCCGTGTTTGGTTTTCCAGATACACACTTTTAAGATTTTTTTTCTTTGAATTGTTGCTATTTCATTAGTTTCACTTTTATTTCAGAACTTCTTTAAAAACAATATTTGGAATCTTTACAGTCCCAACCTGCTAATCCTTTTAAATGAGGTCTGTGAGACGTGTTTAATGACTTTGTACCATAATTCAGGATAGGTTTGGAATTTCAGCACAGACAAAATGATCTACATCATCAGCAGTTTTTTTATTCTTTTTGCAAAGTAACCAATAAATGCATGTGAGGTAAATGCCGTTTTTGAAATTCTATGCCTTAAACTTCAAAGCCTTACAATATTTACATACTTCAGACATATTACCTATGTCCATATATTCGATCTCAATTCGCCTTTTCGCTATTTGTCCGAGTAATAATTTCTCTTTGTTTGCACTAATGCAATGTTTATGTTCTTTGTTTTGACACTTTCATTTTTTTCTGCTTTCATATTCTGTATCTTGCTCTGCATGTGTTTTGCGCCTACGTTTTTTTAACCTCTTTATGACGTTTTACTTTGTTTTATACTCTGTCTTTTATTTCTGATCTTGCTTTGTCCTGCTATTTTTTCACTTACACCTGGTCCGTGATGATTGTTTTCCCTTATTTCGAGTAATAATTTCCTTTTGTTTGTGCTAATGCGATCTTTACTATCTTTTTTTGATTCTGTAGCAACCTCCGCGTCCGGCTCAAAAACCAGACAGACGTAGTAAAGTCTCACAAAAGTTTTACTTGAACAATCAAGAAAAAGAACATCGACTTCGTAACCCCAAACACAACCTTCCAGCACCCTCTCCAACCCCTCCTCCCATCCTGACCCCCTCCCTTACCGCATCAATCAATACCCCACTGTCAGTCTTCCGTTCTGTATTCCGCCCTCCCTCAATCGAACTTAACAGTAACTCAAAAAAAAAAAAAAGGCTTCAACCTGCCTGGGATGCTACAATACTTTCGAATTTTACTGCTTTTTTCATATTCTTTACCTTTCTCAGCATGTGTATCGCGCCATCATTTTTTTCTTTGAACCTTTCGAATTCCACTGCTTTCATAATCTCTAACCTGCTCTTCATGTGTATAGTGCCAACATTTTTGAATGTCTTTATGAAGTTCTACTTTGTCTTTTAATTCTGAGCCTGATTGGACGTGCTTTTTTTTTTTCAGTTCCACTTGTTCTGGGCTGATTATTACTTTCCTTATTTTCTGAATTTACACCTCGATTATTCTTTTTCTTTTTTGCATTTTTTTCTCACCAACTCTTTTGGGTCTGATTTCTCTGCGCTGCTCTTTCTTCTTTGCTTAGTCGTTGATGTTTTATCTATAACGTATTGTCCTTATATGAGAGCATTGGATCTGTGTGTGCTCAAAGCCTTGACACGACTGAGTGTTTTGCTGCCCGTGGTCTTATTTGATATAGGTTGTAAGTAGGGCGTGTCTTGCAAGAATCTCAAGTTCTACGTCCCCACGAGACGCTCTGTGGCCAATCTTTTTCATCTCGCGGGTCTTTTAAGTGTCTTCCATGATCTTCACGTGAAGATTAAGTCTCGTATCCCTAGTCTTTCTCTAGGATTTTTTTTATAATAGAGAAATAATAGTATCCGTAGAAAAGGAAATAAATTAAAATTAAATTAAATGACAAAAGCAGGTAATAATAAAATCACAAACAAAAATAATCCAAACAACTAACAAGTCTTTGACCAACCAGTTAAAAGTTAAGCATGTGCATTAAGGAATGCTATACGATAAAATGTTTTTTCATTTTTTTTTCTTTTTAATATGTTCTTTGCAGTTCTTTTTCTCGTTTTCTGTAGTGGCGATCTGCACCACCACCACCTGATCAAAGCACCGTGATGTCCCAACATTAATGGATTGACCATCATTATCTAATTTTTCCACTTGAAACCTGAAAACCATGAGGACTGACTGAGGTCATTCATGTTAGGCTGGGTGGTCTCGTGGCCTTGGAACCCCTGCAGATTTTGCTTTTTTTCTCTAGCCCTCTGGAGATTTATTTTTCCTCCTGGCCATCAGACCTTACTTTATTCTTTGTTGCTTAGTATTTCCTGATCTTACTTTTATATTTTTCTTTTTTCTTTCTTCATCTTGTAAAGCACTTTCAGCTGCATAATTTGTATGAAAACATGCTATGGATATAGATGTTGTTGTTTTAAATGATGTTGTTTATGAAGAAAGGGCCTGAGTTGCCTCAAAAGCTTGCATATTGTAATATTTTTAGGTAGCCAATAGAAGGTGTCATTTTGCTTGACTTCTCACTACACTCATAATGGCTAACACTGTACAACACCCAAGTACTGATGTCATGTAACAATGACACGTGCTGCAATGGCATAGCAACCGGCTATGGTGGGGACAAACAACATACTGTAGCACTTTGGGAGGACATGAGTCATATTTAAAACTGCTAAAAATATACTGGAACAAAAATACATATTACTACTAGATTCATTGACCTTTAAGACCCCAGGAGCTGTGCCTAAATCATTTTTAAAAGTACAAGTAATTGCTGGTAAAAAAAAATTAAATCAGTTTGAGTATTTATAAGATATGTGGGAGAGGAGAAATTGTTAAATCATGTAGATAAGTTAGAAAAGATGAAATTTGTTAAGTTTCACTAAGAGTCAAGAAGATGAGGGATTCTCAAGCATGATGTTTTAGATAGATAGATAGATAGATAGATAGATAGATAGATAGATAGATAGATAGATAGATAGATAGATAGATAGATAGATAGATAGATAGATAGATAGATAGATAGATAGAACTTTCTTTCTCACAGGGGGAATGTCCTCAGTGTTGTTGTGTCAGAGAGAGGATATGCAGCAGTGTTCATAATGGCACTCAGTTTTGCTTTAATTCTCTCCTTTGCTACGACCTCCAGGGGGTCCAAGGTGTGTCCTATAACTGAGTCTGCCTTTTTAAGTAGCCTGTTAATTTGGTGGGCTTCTCTTGATGTGATGTTACCAGACCAGCACACCACAAGGTAGAAAATCGCACAGGCCATGACAGAGTTGTAGATGATGTGAAGGATGTCACTTCCCACATTAAAGGAATGCAGTCTCCTACGGTCTCAGCCCTTTTCTTACATAGCTCCTCTTTGTGATGAGACTAGTCCAACCTGCCATTGTACTTGTACAATGCACCACCTCTATGTCCACTCCCTGAATAGTGACCGGACATAGAGGCTCTTTGGTGTTGTTTGGTTTGGCTGATTTTAAGTTGCAGACAATTCTCTTTGCACCAACAAACAAAGTTCTTCACCTGACTCCCCTATTATGTCTCATCTTCCTTATCAATACCTCCTATAAGTGCAGAATCATCTGCAAGTGTCACAAGCTGCTCATCCACCTGCATATCTCTGAGTTTACTCATTAACAGGGATAGCTGGATGGTATTGAAAGCACTGGAGAAATCAACATAATCCTCACAGTGCTGCCAATATATTTTAAAAATATATTCACCATTAAGGATTATAATCAGCATATTGCTGGCTTGTGTACATATTACTGTAATTGAGTGTGTTTTAGGAAACTCATCTGTAAAATGTGAGCAGTTAAACTAATTACATTATAGTGCAGATATCAGTAAATTAATGGTTTAGCTGCTGAATCACATGAGTTAATCAGCTATATTTATAACAGCACTGCATATTAATTTGTCACGCTTCCAAATAATTATCAGTTTAAGTGCAATCATGACTTGGTGTTTGTGAGGCTATAGAAGTATGGAAAGCTATTTTATCTTTTAATACTTCATATTCACTTGACCAAACTCCATTCTCTCAAGGCAAAACTACGTTTTCACATAAAAAACATGTAGGACGGCAGGAGCCAAAGTTCATTTTAACAGCATCTGGTGCAAATCAGGAGGTTTCCCTGGTCCACCATAAGGCCCACTCATGCTTACACTCACAGGGACAAATTAGAATTTCCATTCAGCCTCTTCCCCATTTTTTGACACTCATTGCATCCCAATATGTCTGGAAGGGGGTCCTTTGTTTCCCACAAGTTTTTTTTTCTTCTCTTTTTAGGAAGTCAAGGCTGGTGAGCTGTCAATTAACAGGGCCTGTTAGAGCCCATTGAGGCATTCTTGGTGTGATTTTAGGCTATACAAGAAATAAATTGTTGTTGCTGTGGCTCTGTTCCAAAGTATACTCGCACTCCACAAATGTAGAAACTGAAACACATGCTCATCAGGTTTTTCCAAGTCTTAAATGTAAAATTTTCCAACACCCCTGACTCCTTAAATATGTCCAAGGTCAAAGAATTAATCCACTTTGGAATGGCCAGAAGACACTAAAGATATATTTCTTAACTGAGAGGTGAATTCACATTAGCGCTACATCCCCTGCTGCCTTTTATTACCTTCATAATGTATCAAGACTTCGTCCCTCACTTTCCTACTCTGCAGCTGAGACACTAATTATCATTTTCCTTGTGCTCATTGGTTTTGCGTTTTCATCCCCACGGTCCCATGTGGGATTATTTCAGTATATCATTTTTGTGTAAAGTCTATTAAAGTAATCATCACTAACTAATGTTTTGTAACCATGGACAGCTAAATATTGCTAAGAAAGGCAAGAACAGGACAGAAGTATTGTTAGAAGTGTGAAAATGAACAGACTCGACACACGTAAAAAGGTTTGGGGCAGCCACCCGTATAATATTCCTGGCTGCAAATGGTTTTTTAAGTAATAAAGAGCTGTTGATAACACTGAGTCCAAGATAGAACTGATGAGAGTTGGGAAAGATGGCGGCTTTAAATGATCAGACCGGAAGTGATGTCAGATACAGTAACTGGAAGTGATATCCTTCTGACATCAGTCTGTGCACCGGAACCGGAAGTGACTTTCTTCTGGGTGCAGGAACCGGAAGTGACGTTCTTCTGGGTGCCAGAACCGGCAGTGACGTTCTTCTGGGTGCCAGAACCGGCAGTGACGTTCTTCTGGGCGCCGGTACTGGAAATGTCATCACTGACTCAGATAGGTTTTCCTGTGGCTGGTCTGTAGAGAAAACAGGAGAAGGTTTAGTGCACCCCGCCCTCCCCTGGCCTGGCGTGGAATTACCTTTACTTGGTCCACACAACGTTCCCCTACTCGCACGTGTGTGACAGTAGCTAATGTTTGTAATTAGCACATTTTCACCTGAATGTTTTCACAGTTAATGTTTCATGCTTTGCTAAATAAGGAGTTCTAGGAAACCAAATGTGCATGTGGGTGTGCATACTGTGAAATAAAGCGCCTTGACACACAACAAAGGTTTTGGGGCAGCCACCCGTGTACTTCACCTTGGCTGCAAAGCAATCAAAATATTCAGCACAACGATGTACAGAATGGAGTCCAAAACAGAACTGATCGACAGAGGAAGGGAGTGGGATTTTAATAGGGAGGTTTTCGGAAGTGATGTCGTCCTCAGGGCCGGGACAGGAAGTGATGTAGTCCTCAGAGCTGAGGCGAAAGTGACGTCTTCGTATTCAGGTGGAATTTCCCGTGTCTGGTTTGTGGGGACAAAATAAGAGGGTTGAATGCACCTCACCACCCCCTGGCTGGGCATGGAATTCCTTTCTTTTGGTCCCCGTGGCTGGCTCCCATGTGCACGTGTGTGACAATGTGAATGTCTATAAGCTTACACTGATGGTGATTTTTCCTCTCATTTTCATGGTGTTTTGTTTCCATTGAATTTGTTTGTCACATCAAGGCTAGGCTAATGCAATGCTTTATCGTCTTGCATCCTGTGGAATAATAAAAATTTGAATTAATATATTAAATAATAGTTGAACAAAGAATCTTGGGCTGAGTGACTTTTGACCTAGTCCAAGGGAGGGGAAGAAGATTTCGTGACTACACCTTAGTGCAATGAATATTTTGTACTTAGATAAACAAGTCTAAATTGCCTTGATGATTACTATCTGTATGCATTTGGGTGGATGGAAAATATGTTATGCAAACCAGCTGATGCTAAGAAAATGTATATGTATATGTATTTGCAAGTATAAGAGTTCTTTGTGTTAACCATATGAATGCATTAAGATTGTTAAGGTATGTGATGTAGGAAAGTTAAAGGTTATTAAGCATTAGAGCCTAGGTGTAGAAAATAGCCACAAGATGAATAAAAGAAATAAATGAAGGGTGGGTCAGCTTTTGGGAAATCACACCCTGTCTTAGTTAGAGAAAGAGAAGTTACTCTACCAGTAAGGAAGGGCTGCTTGTGAAGCTGCAAATATAAGATAAGCTTTGCGTACGTGACTGAAAAATTATAAAAGCCTGCTGTGAAAAAAAGAAGGGCAGTCTGTGACGTGATACTGTCAGTGACAATCTGACAGGCTCTGCACAGACTCTCTGCTCACCAAGAAAGAAAGAAAATAAAAAGATTTCTGTTTGTTTGAGTCGGTGTCTGCCTGCTGTTGTCTCGAACCTTTGACCATAATCCCAACTAAAGTTGTAAACAAGCTGCAGTTAGTTCAAAAGTCCGCTGCACGCTTATCGAGTCAAACTAAGGCTCATAGTCACATTCGACTTGTTCTGCACAAATGTTGTTGGCTTCCAGTTAAGTAACGTATTGGCGTTAAGATTCTTGTCCTTACTTACAAAGCACATCTACTTCCGGACTTCTTGTTGTCCGTTTCTCTTCCATGAGAGTTTGAACTTTCAGTTATGGCACTCCTCGGCTCTGGAACTTCCTTCATCATTATATCCGGACATTTGAGTCCTTTTTATTTAATGCCATAGATTCTTTTAAGTTGTTCGGATTACTTGTTTTATTGATTTTTTTTTATTATTATTACATGTACTTTAATTAATTATTTACTTAATTTTATTGTTATATGGGTTTACCTTTTAATCTATGTTTGACTGTCTAGAAAGGTGTAATTAAATGAAAAAAAAATCAATATTATTATTATTACCCTCCTCTCAGCTCACTAATGTATGCTGGTGCATGCAGACAACGAGACCTCTCAGGCTTAGAACTCAGCTGAGGCCTCATCGAAGAATGCGGGCCATGCTGAGGAGTGCGATCTTCTGGATCTCTTTCGCATTGGCTCTACATGGGAGTTTGTCCAGCTGCTCTTGGAACCTCGTCTTGATGGTTCCCAGTACACCAAGACTACTGGAGCCACTATTGTCCTTGTGTTTCACATACTCCTGACCTTCATCTCTAGGTCTTTATACTTGATGATCTTCTCTGCCTCCTTGCTCAGGATGTTGCTGTCACCTAGGATCGTCACATCGATAAAGATGCACAACTTGCTCTTCTTCTTATGGAACATGATGTTTGGCTTTTTGGCGGTGATGGAATGGTCTGTGGGAATAGTTTTGTACCACGTGATGACATAGTCTCTTATTATTATTATTATTATTATTATTATTGTTATTCACTTGAAGAAGCTAGAGCAGGATTGCTAGGGAACTGCCTGGTCTGTTGAGGATGCCACCCAGAAAAGTGTGTAGAAATTAAGAGTTAAGGTAATACATGGAAGGGTGGAGCTCCTTCAACTCACTGCTGGTTGTGAAATAAAACAAATGAATGTAGACAATTATTTATGTTCCTTTCTTACCTCATAAAAATTAACATTAACTTAAGCAACCTTAATAAAATCAAAGGATTTGCTCCCTTTCATGCTGTATTTGTATTTTATATGGACTGCCCTGACCTCACTTGGTATGTTGGTGTGTTTATTAAGGCTGGAATTCCCAACCTGTTTAAAATTTCTCCATCAATGTCCCTTTGGACTAACTTTCAGCTGACATTATATCAGGTGGAGTGCACACATCTGGTGCAAAGTCATTAAAAAGCACTGAGCCCACCATCCTGGGCACTTTCTGAAAGCCAGGCTCTCTGTATAGTCCCAGAAGGCTGCATTTCTAACCTGCTCTGACTCCCATTTACATGAAGACCAAAGTTCTAAGTCAGAATGAGACAGAAGGCCACTGAATTATATTAGGCTTTTCTAAACTTTCCAAGAATAAATTTGTAAATGAATGATGAGTTTTTTGAATTCTGAAAAGGTGTAGAGATGCCCTTTACCCTTTTCTAATGCAGCAATATTTACATACAAATGGTCCGTAAACCCATCTTGCAGATGCATAAGAAAAGGTCCTTCATGCTTTTCAAATTAAGGAATATATCCATACAAAATCTAGGAATTTAACTATGACATAAAGAAATGTGTTATTCAATAACAATAATTTTACACAATTCGTAACTGTTTGTTTTATTTGATTACCCAGAATAAAAATGAATGCAACAAAAAGGCATTGGTATGCTTTTTAAATTTAAAATGGCAAGGAATTTCTTTACAATGAAAAAATCTATGTCATAATCTTGTGGATAAATTATGTGACTTTGAAAAAGTAAAAGCCTTTTTGCAAGCATTTACTTACAGTGTCTATAAAACGTATTCATTTCCTTGGAAGTTTTCACTTTTTTGCCATAAAACATTGACTTTCAGTGGATTTAAATTGAATTTTTTTGACATTGATGAAGACAACGACTTTTTAATTTCAAAATGTAAACAGATTTTTACAAAGTCATCTAAATTAATTACAAGTATGAAATACAAAATAATGGGTGGCATATAGTATTCACCATAAAATCATCAGTAGTATAGTCAGTTTGTGCTAAAAGTCCCAGAATTAGCTCAATAAAGATCACCTGTCTGGGGTTTCAATTGCCTGCACTATAAATGCACCTGAATGTGGAAGGGGCCAACAAGTGGTGGGTTAGTATGGTGGGCTAACCTACACAATGAAGACAAAAGAACACTCCAGGCAACTGCATGAAAAGGGAATTGAAACACACAAGTCAGGAGATGGACGCAATACTGTATAGAAGTTCCTGAATATGCTTTAGAGTCCAGTTAAATCAACCATTAAAAATGGAAAGAGTATGTAAAGAGTTATAGAAGATGTGAAGGATGTCACTTCCCACATTAAAGGAGTGCAGCATCCTTTTCTTATACTGTTCCACTGTATTACAAGTCCAGTTCTGCCTGTCAATAACGTGGAACCCCAAGTATTTGAAGAAGTGATCCATCTATACATCCACATCCATATTTACAAATCATTCCTTAATGTTTTTAATGTTCGCGCCAACGTTTGTATTCTCTAACACAAGTTAAATGGCCTTTAGCAGTTAAATAATTTAATGAAGTTCAGGTTCCTACAGGTCAGGTCAGGTTGAGGAGCATGCACTGGTACAGCTGTAACAGGTGTCTGGTCACACTTATAGGTAATCTAACTTAGACACCATTAAAATATCCAACTACGCCTCCCAGTTTTATTAAGAGACTGGGAACTCCTGAAATTTACCAATAATAGCACACAGGTTTCTTTAAATTGTGCAGTGAGTAAACACACAATGAAAGACACAACAGTAATTTTAGAAAAAAAGCAACAGTAAGTTCTATTACACAAAACAATATAAGGTACATTAAAAAGATGAATGAACATAACAAAAACTAAACATATCAGGAATCAATTTCCCTTTTTTTAAAAGGAAAATAAACAGTCCACCCTCTAAAAGTCTGTTAAAAACAAGAATTGGAGGATACAACCTTTAGTGATGCAGAGTCCAGTTTGGGCACTGTGTTACCCCAACACTTAATTGTTCAACTGTTCATGGATGCACTCTGTTCCCCGGCAGAAGTTGTGTCAAATTGTTGACTCCCTGTCAGCGTCTCTTCGTTGTTCCTTTTTCTTCCACTCTGGGTTCCTTGTGTGGCTGGGACCTAGGCACACCTCATTCCTCGTCTGTCAGCTTCGCTTGGTCCTCTCATGCGGCTTCCCTCTTTCGCTGGACCCACAACTGGCGTCTCCTTGTGGAGCTGTCTCTTCCTCCCTGGAAGTAAATGTTGCCGTCCTTGTGCCTCACGTCGTGCTAGCCAGGTACCCTTGTCTGCCTGCGAGCCCCCTGTGCCCTGTCTGAGTGTCTTGGCAGCGTTTCCTGTGGACTCTCCCTCCTGCCTTCTGCTGGCCAGGAGTTTATATTTACTTCAGTCCCTGCTGTTGTCAGTCCTGGACAAACAGTTTAATCAATGGCACATCTAAATTGCCTGGGTTTAACAATTAATGAAAACACAAGTTAACAAAATGTATGGTTACCAAACATTAATGAGTACAGATATGCTGATTAGGAACCAATATTTCCAAGCCAGGTAAATACAGGCATCCTCCAAGGCCAGACTTCAAAGCAGTGACTCCCTTGCAAGACAGCAAACCCCATTAATAAGTACAGATATGCTGATTAGAAACCAATATTTCCAAGCCAGGTAAATACAGGCATCCTCCAAGGCCAGACTTCAAAGCAGTGACTCCCTTGCAAGACAGCAAATACCATTAATAAGTACAGACAGCCTTTTAACTTCTCACCCCCCAGTCCCAACAGTGGGTGCCTAATGGAACCACCCAGTGCACAAAAAAATGTAAAAGTGTCCCCCTCTGACACAGCGCCTTGCCACACCCACCACACGACGAAACAGTCCCACCCTCCAGAAATGACCCTCTATCTACAGCAGCCGGGTGTTACATGGGTGACTCCTTGGCCTGGTCTAACCACTCAGGTCCTCAACAGGATCCTGTGAGTCGGATCACCCACGGGGAATCGCGCCACATGGCCGTAGTGTCGTAACTGACGCTCCCTCACAATGCAGGTAATGTGCCTCATTTGGGACTCCATGGTACCCAAGGATTTTCCGGAGAAACACAGTACCAAAGGAGTCCAGTCTTCATCACTGATAGCATCCATGTCTCGCAACCATAGAGCAAGACAGGAAGCACCAGGACTCTAAAGACTTGGACCTTCGTCCTTTTCCAGAGACATCGGGAGCACCATAGATAACTTTCCAGCAACCCCATAACCCCCCATGCTCTCCCAATACGTCTACTGACTTCCTACAAATCTGTTTTAAGTAGTACTTTACCTTTATTGCCCACAAGTGGAAAACCACTTTGATCTAGTCAAGTTCCTACATACTGTAACAACTCTAGGGGGTGTGCCAGCCACCCAAACCAACACAGACAGACGCTAGAGGAACACTTATAAAAACAAAGACATTTTTATTTTTTCCTTCACTCGTGTGGGGCATCTTCCCAGTCCCCACGAGCCCACAACACAATAGCACAATATCACTAAATTCTTTTTACTCCTCTGCTCCTCTTTAGCATGCTTTGTCCACCTTCCACCGACTCTGGCTCACCGAGTACTGTCCACTGGTCCCTTATATAAGGCCCCCGGAAGTGCTTCAGGTGTTTATTGCCCTACCTCTGGCAGCACCTCCAGGAGTGACAGAAGAACCACCCACACGGGCTCAGGAACAGATGCAGCGCCCCCTGGCAGCGCACCTGGATTCCAACAGGGCTGTAACGGACTACATCTCCCATGAAGCCCTGTGGGAGCCTGAGGTATGGCTGCCACCCAAGGGGGCTGCCATCTAGTGTTTCGGGAGAGGTAGTGTTCTGTCCACACTGGCTGCCCAAGTCTCTCCATAGCAGAGGTGTCCCAGCAGGGCAAGGGCCACGTCCATCTATGACAATACAAGACATGTAATCAAGTACAAATTAATGATGTATTTAAACACCTAAAACAAAATTCAATTACTCATTTCAACAAAAATTGAATCTGGCCTGTTTAAAACCGTTATTATAGTCGGTCTAAAACTATTTCGAATTCAATTTGTTTTAAATTTTGCCAGCAGGTATTGCCTCCCAGAAAGTAAAATTTGGAAACAATTATGTAAGCACAGTCTTATCTGCTTTCATTTTTCCTCTTTTATTGAACAATTCTTGAAGACCTAATTGCAATTGCCCACCGAGGGCAGACCCCAGTTGAATTAAGAAGATGTCAGCTTGTGACGCATATTTAACAAATATTCTGATTTGTTAAAAAAATATTACACATTACAAAGGTTGTAATCGTTACAAGCCAGCCATAACTTTCAATTTGCTTTTCATAAACTCTGTTTTTCAGCGTCTTTGATATTATACAAGGATCATAATGTGAATTTCCATGGTGGATCTTGCTTGCTTGAAATCCCAGCCTTCCATTTGCAGCTCTTAAGGGCTTCTTGAGCTTGAGGCTTGATTTCTTATATGAAGGCACTAATGCATTTGATCTAATTATTTGATTACAGATTTTGAATTTCACACTTTTGAACACCCTACAACAATTTTTTTTTCCGATTTACAGCTAAAATTATTTACACACTTAATCTATCCACTAGAAAATACATTTTTATCAAAATAAAATTCCTGTTATTGCAGATTGCTCTCCTATTCAAAGTGATTTCTTCCCTTGCACTCATTGCTTTTGCTTTTTCACTCCCACAATCTTGTGTGGGATTATTTCAGTATATAATTTTTGTGTAAAATCTAATAAAGTAATCCTCACTAACTAATTTTTTGTTTCCATGCCCAGCTGAATATTGCTAAGAAAGGTAAGAACAGGACAGACCTATTTGTTAATAGCTAACATGTGTAATTAGCACATTTTCACTTGAATGTTGTTTTCACAGTTAATGTTTCATGTTGTGCTAAATAAGGAGTCCAAAATAAGAAACCAATTAAAAATATTTGTGTGTGTGGGTGTCCATGTGAATAACTATAAGCTCACACTGAATGGTGTTTTTCTCTCGTTTTCATGGTGTTTTTATTGAATGACAACAGAAGGAAGGAAAATGAAGATTCCAGTCAACAGCTCTACTGAAAAAAGTAAACCTCAGGAGCTGTTCACAGTCAGTTAGTACTGTTATCAAGTGTAACTAAAATGAAAGTATTTAGATTTCAGTTTAAAAATAATTTACAGTTTGTAGTTGTTAAATTATTTTTGCCTCATTTCCCAATGTCATTTGGTTTAGTATGGGTGCGGTTGTTATGGCATTGCTAGGGACTCATACCAAGCATCTGCGCCCCCAACATGCCACCAGCTCAGCGGCCCACAAGTCAACACAATACACATCCTGGTTGTTAAACTGGATCTCTTACTGGTAATTACTCTGTGCTGCCCTAGGTTAGTTGTTGACTTTTTATACCTTTACTAGGTGTTTTGAGGATTATGAAGCTACCAGTTTCTATAACTAAACCTTAATTTTGTTTTTGTTATTTTTATTTTTACTATTATTGCCACCATACTGTATAGTTATGGTCACCTCCATTTTGTGCTCTGGTTGCTTGTACTGCTCTCTAGAGGTGTGACCAGTGGCAGTGCTAGGTTATTTTGTGCCCTAGGCCAAGCTTATTAGTATGCCAACTGACTGTTTGGTAACTAACTTGTGCGGCTGGGTTTCCCCCCCTTTATGATCTGCACCCAATGCAAACGCCCTTCTTCTTCTTTCGGCTGCTCCCATTAGGGATTACCACAGCGGATCATCTTCATCCATATCTTTCTGTCCTTGTCATCTTGTTCTGTTACACCCATCACCTGCATGTCCTCTCTCACCACATCCATAAACCTTCGCTTAGGCCTTCCTCTTTTCCTCTTCCCTGACAGCTCTATCCTTAGCATCCTTCTCCCAATATACTCAGCATCTCTCCTCTGCACATGTCCAAACCAACGCAATCTCACCTAACCGTCCAACTTGAGCTGACCCTCTAATGTTTTCATTTCTAATCCTGTCCATCCTCGTCACACCCAATGCAAATCTTAGCATCTTTAACTCTGCCACCTCCAGCTCTGTCTCCTGCTTTCTGATCAGTGCCACCGTCTCCAAACCATATGACATAGCTGGTCTCACTACCGTCCTGTAGATCTTCCCTTTCACTCTTGCTGGTACCTGTCTGTCACAAATCACTCCTGACGCTCTTCTCCACCCATTCAGTCCTGCCTGCACTCTCTTTTTCACCTCTCTTCCACAATCCCCATTGCTCTGTACTGTTGATCCCAAGTATTTAAACTCCTCCACCTTCGCCAACTCTACTCCCTGCATCCTCACCATTTCACTGACCTCCCTCTCATTTACACACATGTATTCTGTCTTGTTCCTACTGACCTTTGTGTGAATGCCCAATTCGCCATAATGGTGGCACTGGCCCTGTATGTGACGTCAGAGGTTGTACACTTTGTCAAATTATGTGTCACGGTCACTTCATCATCCGAGCAGACAGATGTTTCCAAACAAATCTTTTTTTGCCTTGTGCTTTTTTGAATAACTTTTGAATACTCTGGTTCTTTGTTCCTTGTCCATATTTTCTCAACCACTTGTTTTGTCTACTTGATTTGCCTTTGGTAATGGTGCGGTTTGATGTCTCGGTTCTCGATCCTTTTTCTGGTTTTGACTATCTCTTTTTCTACTGGTTACTATTGCACATCTTTTTGCAAGTCTACTAGCATAACAATGGTATCCAAGATTGCGGATAACTACCTTGAGACTTTGCATGCAAATTTATTATAAAACTTGATCAGAATCTTGGATTTTTTAAAACATGAGAGGAATGCTTGCATGTCTGAACTTGCCTCAGCATATATGATGAAACAGTGTTTGCTTGGCCACTGAAATACAGGCACTCAAAGAGGGTTTTGATAAAAGGAAACCTGATAACGAATATTCTAATAAATCTTGCCAGAAGGAGTTATGTAGTGAGACAATTGTCCATAAGAATTATTAATAGTAAGGAAAAGGCCAGAAAATCCAAATGTGAAACTCAATTCATTGTGGATGGTGGCAGGCATTGTCCAAGCAGAAAAAGCAGCGATAAATGAAATAAGCAAAACTTGAGGGCAAAACCAAGAATTAGAAGTTAAAGCTGAAATGAGATCAAACCCATAAATGAATACATAGAACTTGGTCTACTTGTTGAAATGTTAACTACTGTATGCTGTGGTCTTCTGAGAGAATGACAAGCTGATACTGCAATGACTTATTGGTGTGCCAACCCGCTGTCCCCATTTACTTGTAAAACTCAACAAAACCAATCTGTGATGACGTTCAGAAAGGATACCCCATAACACTCGGGCTAGCTCAGACAACACGATTAAAGCAGTTATAAACAGGCGGTGGAGCTCTTCTCCTTAGGTTGCTTGAACTAGAAGTGGTGCCCCCTTCTGAGTGGTCTTGCTTTTATGGCCCAGGGACTTGGAGTGGTGGAGTCAGTTGCCCTCAGTGTGTTGTTTCTCTGCACAGTAGAAGAAGACAAGACAGATAGGGGCAGCAACCTCCTTTCAGCTCAGGGTGGTAGCAAGTACCTGGAAAGAACTCAGAGGGTGGCCCTCTGACATGCATGGATGACAAAGCTAAAGATTTATTGTTTCTTTTATTCACCTGAGGGATAGAGCAATGATCACCGCTGCCATATTTATGTCATCACAGCAGGTGATACCATGTGTGATGGTATAAGCGAAAAATGGGATGAATGAAAAACAAAAACATACTTTAATAAATTATATTAAATCAATAAGAACCTGTTAATTAATTTTTCATGATAAAAAGCATACATATAACAACACAAACATCTCCATGCTTTGTGGGAGCTGTGAGCATGATGTGACTCCATCTACTGTTAGTAATGGAAGGTGAGCTTAGTGCAGTTGTAAAGGAAATGTCCATATAAAAGTGTATGTGTTTATAGTAAGTATGCACACGTGCACGCACTCACCCACTCTACCTTCATATTTCAAAAAACACATGAATAATCAAGGAAGACAGGCTAAATTATTAGTTTTCATTGGCTATTACTCTGAGAAGGATACTGTTTAGGTGTCGATTAGTTTTATTTGACCTAAAGCATTTACCAGGGGGGAGTTTTTGGAACAAAAGATGGCCCGGGTCCCAGAAGTCAGTGGTGATTTTTTTGACGTGTTTTATGACACTGGATGCATACAAGGTCTGCAACAGATGTAAGACCACAGGTCAGGTCAGGTCAGGTCAGGTTGGGGAGCATGCACCCACCACCATGACAAAACAGCTTGGGATCCTGGTTGGCAACCCCACAGGCAGACACACAGTCTAGTCCCACCCTCTGAAAATGAGCCTCTAACTGCCGCAGCCAGGTGTTACGTGGGCATCCCCTTGGCCTGGTCCAGCCACTCATGTCCTGTGAGGATCCTGTGAGCCGAATCACCCTCGGGGAATCACGCCACATGGCTGTAGTGCCGTAACTGACACTCCCTCACAATGCAGGTAATGTTGCCTCATTTTGGACTGCTCATTTGCCACAAAGTCAAACCAGTGGTACCCAAGGATTCTCTGAAAAGACATAGTACCGAAGGATTCCAGGGTATGACATTAATCTGCATCTGGCACTGCAAGCGGTCCTCCAACTTGTAGGGAAACCATGGGGGTTGCTGGCAGGATTGGCACACCATCCACCATAAAGAAACTTCACGCAGCTCTGAGACAACAGACAGGACTCCTTTCTGCTCTCCATGGGAGTAGCTCTGCTGCAGCCACCCATAGGAAGGCTACTCACATTATAAAGGGAATGGAGGAATGACCTCTGGAGTCCTGTCCCCATAAGAGTTAAAGAGCCAATGGGGTCGGGCCTGTTGAGGATCAGACTGGTGTGGTGCTGAGGCATTGCCGGCTAAACAGTAGCATTTAGGTCCCAATTTGAGGTGTCCCATCCAGGTAGGTGCATATGGAATGTCTTGTCTCTCCGGCATTAAATGAAGAGCACAATCAATTATTTTCTCACCAGATCTCACAATTTATTTTCATAGTGGACCATTTCTGAACCAAACCAGACAATAATGGAAAATGTGATTATACAGTATCTTTAATTATGGCTTTGCAGAATTGTACAAGGGTGGGCTAGGAAATATTTTGTTTCTTTAGTTGGAATAGAAAATACATCTGCCAATGATCCTTCTTAGTGACTGAAGTGGTGTTAATGTCTGAGCTTGAGTGTGTTTGTGACAGTTGCACCCAAACATTTGAGGGATTCCACCATATTGACTGTTGAATCATTCATTTTTAGAAGGAGAGGTCATAACAGCTGTTTGTGAAAGTCAGTTACCATTTCCACTGTCTTGGTGATATTGAGTACCATATTATTTGTAGGACATTCCTACATAAACATATACTAGAAAATAAAATAAGAGACACACTAATTTATTCCATTATCGAATCCTAAATCTTCCAATAGCTGTCAGTGTCACTTCACATGGCCAAGGGTATTAAGCTGATGTTATAGCAAGTGTGAAGAAAACACAGGCACGCAGATTAAGGGTTGGGGATTCCATCCATGTATACTGTAGACCACAGTAAATGGTTGAAAGAATTCTCAATTACGGACAGGTTTGTAAAGTACAATTGACAAAGAATGGTGGTGACACGGATGAATTTATGATATGGGGAACGGAAGAAGGAATGCTGGGAGGATGACTTGGAGGATCTTGGGATGGTGGTGACGTCATCTGTAAGTGACCGGAGGTGAATTCATAACACGGAAGCGGCTCGGACATCTGGACAAGGCTTTTGAGACAAATTCAAGGTGTCGTGAGTTTTTGTTAGTCTTTCCTGTTAAAATAAAGAGAGAGGTGTTAACATGTTGTCTTAGTCCCCCGTCTTGTGGTTTCACACGACTCATCGGGTCCTTTAGCTGCCCCATAATTGCTCGTGTGTGACACAAGATAAAAAAAAAAGAAACTAAAAATAGGAGGGGCAGTTTAAAGCTTTCTAATTTGAAATCAGCTCTAAACTTAGTTGGAAGCCAGGGTAAAGACTTGAGATCTGGATTCATTTGGTCATGCTTTTTAAATCTAGCAATGATCTTTCCCACAACATTTTAATTAAAGTAATATATATATATCAAGAATGCAAAGAGAAATGAAACCTTAGTTTGTTCAAGAACTGGAGGTTAATTGTAATTAGTAATGGTTATGCTCACCAATTCTCAACATTTTGGCTTATCGTCTGGGAAAAAAACTCAAGGCTTTGAATCTTGATGCTACCACAGTCTTCTAGATCAATGACCACCTGACCAGCAGACAGCAGTTTGTAAGGATGAGGGACTAACTGTGTGCCAGAAATGGTGATGTGTAACACTGGACCACTACAGGGAACTGTCCTGTCTCCCTTCCTGTTTGACCCTAAACAAAAGCACAATACCAGTGCTTGTCATCTACAGAAATTATTTCAGATGACTTGTCTATCATAGGCTGCATTAATAATGGAGATGAGTTAGAGTACAGGAAAGTCGTGACAGACTTTGCCTTGTGGCTCAGAAACAGCAAACAACCTGCAACTCAACATCACCAAGGAAAAAGAGCTGATGGTAAACTTCTGACGTGCCAAGAAGCCACTGAGACCAGTCAACATTCTGGAGTAGGATGTGGAAGTGGTGTAGAGCAACAAATAACTGGGGGGTTACATGAACAACAAAGTGGATTGGTCTGGTGGTGCTGGACAGAAGGACCAGAGCAGACTGGACTTCCAGAGGAGACTCCGGTCTTTTGATTTGAAATGTTCCACTAGTCCATAATAGCCAGTGTGGTGTTTTTAACTGCAGTTTCCTGGGAAAGCAACCTGAGCCAAGAAGAAGCACAATAACTGAGCAACTTATCAAGAAAGCCTGTTCCATCACATTGTGAACCCTGGACACTCTGGGAAGCTGTTGCAGAAAAGAGGATGGTGGTAAAATTGGATGCCATCAGGAAAAATCCCCTCCATCCCTCAAGGAAGTACTCCCTTGGAGCAACAGTTTTAGCAAAAGGCTCATTTCACCATGGTGTGCTAAGAGGAACCTCTGGGGGTCTTGACTGCCCACTGTTATAAGGTAATTCAAGGCTTCCATCCAATGTATTTGTTAAGTTTATTTTGTATTATCTGTCCCATGAGTCTGTATCCTTGTTTTTTAAGTTTCTACTGCTGTATATATCTAAATTTCCCCTTGGAATTAATAAAGTTTCAGTGGGTAGCGTAGTTAGGAGACCCGGGTTCACTTCCCAGGTCCTCCCTGCATGCAGTTTGCATGTTCTCCCCGTGTCTGCATGGGTTTCCTTCGGGTGCTCCAGTTTCCTCCCACAGTCAAAAAGCATGCAGGTTAGGTGTATTGGCGATTCTAAATTGTCCCTAGTGCTTGGTGTGTGCGTGTGTGTGTCCTGTGGTGGGCTGGTGCCCTGTGTTGGCTGGGATTGGCTCCAGCAGACCCCCGTGACCCTGCAGTTAGGATATTACGGGTTGGATGATTAATGGATGGATGGATGGATGGATGAATTAATAAAGTTTATCTAATCTAATCTGATCTAATTGGGGGGATGCAGGCCCACAGTTGACTAATAAACCAGCAATGGCAGCTATGAAAAAGATCATAAAGGGCAGAGTCCAAAGCTACATTTCACACCAAAGTAGGCAAGAGAATAACTGAATAAAACCTCTTTTCCTCTTGCCTTTCAGCTCTATACTTAACATCCTTCTCCCAATATACTCAGCATCTCTCGTCAGCACATGTCCAAACCACTGCAATCTCGCCTCTCTGACTTTATCTCCAAACCGTCCAACCTGAGCTGATCCTCTAATGTCCTCATTTCTAATACTGTCCATCCTCGTCACACCCAATGTAAATCTTATCATCTTTAACTCTGCCACCTCCAGCTCCATCCTCTGCTTTCCGGTCAGTGCCACCGTCTCCAACCCATATAACATAGCTGGTCTCAATACTGTCCTGTAGACCTTCCCTTTCACTCTTGCTGATACCCATCTGTCACAAATCACTCCTGACACTCTTCTCCACCCATTCCACCCTACCTGCACTCTCTTTTTCATCTCTCTTCCACAATCCCCATTACTCTGTACAGTTGATCCCAAGTATTTAGACTCCTCTACCTTCGCCAACTCTTCTCCCTGCATCCTCACCATTCCATTGACCTTCCTCTCATTTACACACATGTATTCTGTCTTGTTCCTACTGACCTTCATTCCTCTTGTCTCTAGAGGGTCTCCTTGACCTACTCCCTACTCTCGTTACGGATCACAGTGTCATCAGCAAGCATCATAGTCCTCTGAGTTCAAAAACTGAAAAGTTGTTCTTTTATTGATTTTAAGTTTAGAAAAGATGCAATGGATGGTTCTTAAATTAGATGTTGCGTATAACATCACAACTTAACTTATGCCTATGGCAACTATGCAAAGATAAGGCAAACATAGAACATTATTAAAGAGAGTGAAGACATAACAATAAGGGTAGAATCCATAAAATTTGTAATAAAATCATATTCTGCATTAGAAAGAAAATGATCAGATATTAAAATCTCACAGAACCTGACACCACTTATATTGTAAATTGGCTATTGTCTACCTGACAATGCTCCAAATTTGAACACTGAATCTGCACTGACCTATTCTTATCCTGTCATCTTCATCTATTGTTTGTTAAGCCTGCTAAACTAAATACTTGTATAAGTTTGGAAGATGTGTTTTTTGTGTCTTGTTTTGAGAAATGACTCACATGACATTTGTCTTTTACACTTTCTTCTTTCAGTCAGGTGAAAATCCCTAAAGGCCAGCATTTCTCTATTTTTTTCTATTAACTTTTCTAAACACACAATAGTGAATTTTTAGAAGATTACATCTATTATTCTTGTAAGGAAGTTATTTCTTTATTTGGTAGGATTTGAATCCTACGCAATTTGCAACAGTTTCTTTTTTGAAATTATCCATGATCCATTCTTTATTCAGTTCAATTCAATTCAGTGGTTTACATCTATTATTCTTGCAAGCAAATAATTTTTGGATTTGGAGAAGATTGAATCCCAAGAAATTCATCTACTGATCTATGATCCATTCTTTATTAAATTCAATTCAGTTTAGTTTTGTATAACATTCTTCACTGAATGTAGGCACAGATCTCTTTCACAGGTAAAATTCATGTATAACTTTAGTATGTACTAGGGGGTTGTGCCCCCTGCTCACTTTTCTCCCCAACCCCCTGGCCTGCGCTACGCTCTAGCCTCTTTGCGGTTCTGCTGCTCATGTATCGGGATGCGGATGTACAATTTAAATAGATTTTTATTTTCATGGGAATTTTTACATATGCATCAACGCAATGTATAACTGCCTGTGATTGAATTTCGTTTCTTTCCCTCTATTAAATAAAATTACTTTTTCTAAAATTTGGCTCTGAGATTTGTTAATTGTCTTTGCAAAAGCTATTCTAACCAGAAGCTGTTAACGTTTTAATACGCATGGCAAATCAAGATCTTCTTTGGTGTCTAATGTTATCCCCTGAAGATGTCCTACATTTCCTTTCTTGGATATGGCCTTCTTTCTACAGTAATCTGTGCATTGTAAGACCGGACGTTGTTAACGGTTGTAGATATTCTTCGTGATATAGTAAGTTTTTGTTCTACATGATCACCATCAACTGTTTCAGCATAGTCTATTGATATGCATATAACCAATTTGCTGTGTAACCATTCGAAATTTTTGGAAGCATTTAACCAGTTTGGTGTATAACCGATCAACATTTTTGGCGTTAATTCGTCTGACTTCCTCTTTCTCTGTGCTTCAGATTGCGCATGTATTCTTTTTTTATGGTGATAACCCTGCATGATGAAATTCTTCAATAAGATTTGGACATAATACATCTTCTTTAATTGGGAACTTAAAGTGCGGAAAACATTAAAATGTATAATAGCTGAGAGCGCAGGAAGTGTGTCTGACAAAAGCATTCACAGAGCTAAGAGGACCGTGGTCTTGTTTGAAAATTTTTGAGAGGAGGGCGTGACTTCTGAAGGCAAAAGTCTCGTCTCACAGGACTTGAAAAAATCTCTCTTCCAAAAAGTCTCACCGCGTCGAAGGATTTTTTTATATAATAGATAGATTTATTCTGATATTTGAACTCTGCATCTTCACTGACTGTTCTGAGTATTTCCTATTTTCTCTCCATAATATAAATAGCACCATCCAAAAATTCTCCAGTCCCAATCCATTCTACATTAATAGAGGACAAGAAAAGACCACCCTGCAGGCATCGAACAATGGAAATGAGATTCAGAAAGGACAATCATGTGAGTTAGTTGGAACGCACGCACAAAACAACATTGTTTATGTGATACATAGAGCCAGACGGATCAACCAAGCGAAATCTAAAGTCGGAGAGTTGAATCATTGTCAATACTCCATATGAATTTCCAGTATAAAATCAATCACGGTCTTGTTTCCAAAAATAATTTCAATAAAGCACAGATGTTAAAACTTAAATTAAACAAATAGCAGTAATACTGAAGAACTAGCCAATCAAGCAGTAGATTGAGTAGATGATTAGTAGCTGTCAGAGTTCATTTTTACTGTTAAATGCGATTTTTCGCTCTTTGATTATACAGACATGGACAAATCTGATGTTACCCATACAGTTAATTGAAAAAGTGCTCTATCCATCCATCCATTGTCCAACCCGCTGAATCCGAACACAGGGTCACGGGGGTCTGCTGGAGCCAATCTCAGCCAACACAGGGCACAAGGCAGGAACCAATCCCAGGCAGGGTGTCAACCCACCGCAGGACACATACAAACACACCCACACACCAAGCACATACTAGGGACAATTTAGAATCGCCAATCCACCTAACCTGCATGTTTTTGGACTGTGGGAGGAAACCGGAGCGCCCGGAGGAAACCCACGCAGACACGGGGAGAACATGCAAACTCCACGCAGGGAGGACCCGGGAAGCGAACCCAGGTCCCCAGGTCTCCCAACTGCGAGGCAGCAGCGCTACCCACTGCGCCACCGTGCCGCCCAAAAGTGCTCTATGCATCCTGAAAAGTTATTAAATGAAAACCAATCGTCCCCTGTATACCTGCATTCCTTTGATATGTCATTGAGTAAAGCAAAGCAAGTGTGACAAGAGATCAGGTATTGTTTATTCTACAAAAATATTCTGAAATGGCCAGGACACATTTGTTGGTATCCTTAGAAAAGACTCTAAATAATTGGATTTGAGTGATATTTCAGACTAGCTGTTTTCTTGAATTAGTATCAGACATGTCTCCAATCGAACAATCAGTCATTCTGCCTATTTAAATGGGAAAAGTAGTCACTCTGCTGTTTGGTATCATCGTTTGTCCCACACTGAACATGAACCAGAGAAAGCAAAGGAGAGAGTTGCCTGAGGAGATCAGAAAGAAAATCAAAGACAAGCACGTTAAAGGCAAAGGCTTGAAGACCACCTTCAAGAAGCTTGCTGTTCCCGTTAACAACAGCTCCAACTATTAATAAGACGTTCAATGTCCATGGGACTACAGTCGACCTCCCTGAGTGCAGCCACAAGAGAAAAGACCTCCAAATGGACAGAAGGATATTGAGAATGGTAGACAAAAAGGAAAGCATAACTTCAAAGAGATACAAGCTGAACTCCAAGGTCAAGGTCCATCAGTGTCTGATCGCACCATCAGTCACTTTATGAGTGACAGTGGGCTCAATGAAAGAAGACCCAGGAGGACTCCAGTCTTGAGAGAGACATAAAAAAGCCAACTGGAATTTTTTAAAATGCAAATTGACAAGCCACAATGCTTTCGGGAGAATGTCCTTTGGATAGGGGAGAGAAAACATGAGCTTTTTGGCAAGTCACATGAGCTCTATGTTCAAAGATGAGAAAATGAAGTTTTCAAAGAAAAGAACACCATAACTACTGTGAAATATGGACGGGGCCACTTTGCTGGATCTGGCATGGGTGCCTTGTGTATGTGCAAGGAACAATAATATCTCATGACTATCAGTATATTCCGGAGTGAAAAGTACTGCCCGGTACCAGAATCCTCTGCCTCAGTTGCAGGAAATGGATCCTCCAAGAGGATAATGAACTAAAACACACAGCTTAAAACACCCAAGAATGTCTAAGAACAAAACAATGGACTATTCTGAAGTGGCCTTCTATGAGCCCTGATTTGAATCCTATCCTAGAGTGGTGGCTTTGAGGCTAAGGATCTGCGTTGGTTTCTGGAAGGTTGCTGATTAAAATCCCATTACTGCCAGAAGGGATCCTACACTGGCCCTTTACCTGAAACAATTACTCCAGTTGCACTGAACAATGGCTGACCCTGCTCTTTGACCCCTAAAAGTCATGTGAAAAGACAATTTCCCTTTGAGGATTAATATGGTATACCAAATATCAAATACAAAACAAAAAAAAATCTATGGAAAGAACTGAAACCTGCAGTTTGGAGGAGGCCCCATTCAAACCTGAAACACCTCCTGCAGTAGTTTGGTCAGGAAGAGTGGGACAAACTCATCATTCAGAGCTCCAGGAATTGCTTGTTTGCAGTGACTGCCTCTATAGGTTGTGCAACTATTATTTTGTCCATGCCATTTTCAATTGTGTTATTAATTGTAATATTCTGTTGAATCAATACTCTAAAGCCAAGGCTGATTTTTTTGTTATATACGGAATAATAATAATGGTTGCTAATAATTTTGTCAGTTTAGAGTTATTTCAGAGACAATAATGATTGTAGGCTCTTCTTTTCTCATGTAGCAGTACCAACAAATTTGTCCATGTGTGAATATTGATTATTGTAACATCTTTACTGTTAGCTTTTACCGTTAGCACTTGTAGAAACCATTCTAATTAAAGCCTTTTGATCTGTGACCCAATCCCGCTGTTACTCTTGTACAAGGTTAAGTTTTAATAAGAAACCATTGTAAGCCAGAGTAACAGAATTCTGACACCGAAGGTCCGTTTATCAGTAACTTGCAAGGACATTAGAAATGCCCACTAATCACATACTCCTGTAATTAACTGGGTGTTTAAGAAGATTCAGCTCCTTTATGGTACGGTGGTGACTCCACTGTTGTTTCAATGAAGATATTCTCATCCTGAAGTTGTTCTGTGAATTTCATTTTGGCATAACAAGAGGTCAGGGCCTCTATCAGCATGCACTCTAACAGACAAATCAATAACAGAACAGATATTTTATTCAATCGGCAAACTAGAGTTAAACAAAGAAAAGCAATAAGCCCAGACCACCCAAGGTCAAATGGAGCCAGCTAAAAACACATTGGGTGAGGCAGGCATAATATAGGAAAACATCAAACAAAAACAACAAGAAAGAAAACACGTGGATGTGCAGTATAAGCAGTAAAATCATGGGACACAAAAACAAACGCCATAGCAAAGAGAGATGAAAATAAGCTCTCAACCTAACTGGAGCTCCCTAAATAAAGCTGGATAAAGCATCGTTTTCGGAGTTGAACCTACTCATTAAAACATTCTTCTATAATTTCTTACCAGTCACTATTGGCATGGGCTTTTTCTGCTACAACATCAGATCGAGTGGCAGAGTCTTTTACATTCTCAACTCCAATTAATGCAGCAAGTGTTCTATTCAGGCACTTTTCTATATCCATACTGTAATTTTTTAAAAACAATGTGGTCTCCTTTGTAATTATCATCAATCTAAATTGATGACTTTTGATGTGTGCAGACATTTCTGTCTGAGATAACACTGAGTTTCATGCCAGCACCTACTAACAAGTCTCGTTTTGAAGCATAATGATACACGATAGATGGCTGCCTGTCAATCAAAGATATTACCTATTTCATTCTTTGTGAATTCACATTTTTTAAAATGCAAAACAGCATTGTTTACTCACTATAATATCACTCATGGACAGGCCCGACAATGGGAGGCCTGTTCAGAATGTAACAGTTTATAGTCTATACACATTAATGTTTGTTGCAATCTTCCTGTGCTGCAAATGAGTCCTGCATTTTGGCATGCAAAGGATCAGACCGATGATGAATGTTGTCTTTTGGAATATCAGTTCATACTCTAACAACAAGGATGCTCAGCTGGACAAGGTTGATAGTCAATGGCTGGGCATGGGAGTACACCATCTGATCCAGTGCCATACATGCTTAATCAGAAAGAAACCCATTGAGCATACTGACCAAGGTCTACATAACTAAATGTAACCAATTTCAAGCAAAAAACAATTGGACGATGTATCTGACACAGACAGCACTGGTCATTGTTTCCTCCACAAACACCAGATATGAATGAACCTTGTAACTGGTAGAACCCATCCCACAATGCCCTGTGTGAGGCGTCTTTTGCAGGTGTGGATCTGTTAGACACATACATGAGCATCACTCATTCCCATGCTGCTTTCATCACTAAAAACAACATACAACCATCCCTCCCTCCAATTGGTCTATTCTGGGAACTACAACAGGTATAACGTTGACAACAAGTAAGTGGAAGTCATACCAGGGAGATCTTATGACCATAGAACCACTACATGAAAATGATAACATATGTTTCAAGTGGATACTTCTGGTGTAACAGTGGCTCTGACAAGTGCTGCCTTGGCTGTCTGATCTGCCACAGACTCTTTTCTGATGCACCAATCTTGACATGCATCCATATGTCCGGCCAATCAGTGCCAACACTGAAACACTGCAGACATCTAGAATCCAATTTGTTCAATAGTTTGATGAAAGGACCATTCTGCTTCTTGCATACTCAGTATGCAAACCCATTAAAACTCTATTAGATAGATAGATAGATAGAAATGAAGCAATTCAGTTGAACGATGAAGAAATTTAGAGGAATAAATCTTAAAAAACCAATCAATTAAAATTAATTCAAAAGAAGTTAATTAGCAGCAGAAACAGTGCACTAATTAAGTAATTAAGAAAATGGTTAGAATGAAAACCTGCAGCCACTGGGGCCCTCCAGGACTGGAGTTGTGGACCCCTGCCCTAGTCAGTTCCAAAATAAGATGACATGCTCTGGGAGTGTCTCCATTTTATATTGAGTGGACTGGAAGGGGCAGAGCTTCCTTCACTTTGTTGCACTCAAAGGGTGGTTTCTTGAGGCTGTGAGGGAAAAAGAAAACAAGACTATTAGCGATAGCACCCTATCTCATCCTGGGGTGGAACTACAAACCTTAGATGACCCTCTACTGTGCATGTTTTGACAAAAGAGTAATGAAAATCTAAATCTGTCTATATCTATTATATAGTACCTTTCACATCCATCCATCCAACCCGCAATATCATAACTACAGGGTCACTGGGGTCTGCTGAAGCCAATCCCAGCCAACACAGGGCGCAAGGCAGGAAACAAACCCCAGGCAGGGCACCAGCCCCATGCACAGTGCAAACACACACCAGGGACAATTTAGGATTGCCAATGCACCTAACCTGCATGTCTTTGGACTGTGGAAGGAAACCGGAGTACCTGGATGAAACCCAAGCGGGGTTGGATGGATGGACGGGGAGAACATGCAAACTTCACACAGGGAGGACATGGGAAGCGAACCCAGATCTCCTTACTGCAAGGCAGTAGCGCTACCACTGCGCCACCGTGCTGCCCACCTTTCACATTATCTATCTATCTATCTATCTATCTATCTATCTATCTATCTATCTATCTATCTATCTATCTATCTATCTATCTATCTATCTATCTATCTATCTAATTTTATTTGGGGTGTAACCAACTGTAAATTGAATAGTTCAAGCCCATTCGATGTATTTACTAAGCCACAGTGTGCTACTGCAAATGTAATATCACTTCTCTTTATAAATGAACTGTGCCATGAAGGAGGACAAGCAGAGCTGAACTCCAGTTCATCCATTATACAGGATGATGGCCTTAAGCTGAACAAAGCCTGAGTTCTCAGCTGGAGTTATAATGTTATGAAAGTGGACCTAACCACATTGTCTTTTAGATGCGGTGATTTGAAGAGCCTTCTTAAGAGCAGATAGTAAACATTTACACAGCTCTTTATTTTGCCAGTAATCCTCCTTTCCCAGACATTAACTCAGGGTGTTGATATGAACTTGTTACTCTGATTTTCTTTTCTTTGTATGGTTTAGTTTAATTGGTTTGCAGCCTGTCTGCATGGTGAACGCACCTAAGCTCTGACTATCTGGGAACTGGAGTGTTATGTTCATTGGTACAGACATGATTACTTCATGAAAGTGTGTACATCATATGATAAAGACACATGGTGAATCTGAGTTTTAAAATTGTTGAGGTACAGTTCTGATAATGTTATTTGGGTCTATGCATTGACGACAGGGGTTTTTGCTGCATTTTCATTTTGATTTTTATTCTTTCTTCCAATCTAGTCACATTAGAGGTATATACAGTAATTGTGTTTGATTACAGTTTTACACACCTCCTTTAAGGTAGTGGTGTTCTCTTGAGCAAGTGCATAATCTGATAGTCTTGACAGTGCAGTGTAAGTAATTTTACATATGTCCAGCTTGTACTCCTCTTTCATTTTGCCATATGATTTAATAGGAAAACAAAAGAATACTGTAAAGATTTGGGAGCCAAGCCAGAAAAAAATAATTTATTTGGAATATATTGACTTAGTGGTCAAAAGAAAAGATTTTTAGAAAAAGATTGTGTAGTGCAGTATTTAATATAATTTTATTACAGAGTTTGATCATGTGAATATTGTACTAAAATACTTGCTTTAGATAGAATGTTCCACGGGTGTGCATGGGTAAACTGGAGGAAGGAGAGAAGTATTCTCCTAGTTGCATATACAGTAATAAAAAGGTTGATTGAGTGAGGTACATGCATGCTTGTCTCATTAATATATCGCAGGTCGCTGTACTGTCAAAGGTCTGTCCTCAAGCATAGCTCTGGTCCATTTGATGACGATCATCCAGTGGTAGAGCTTGGTGAGAACGAAGATGCGGGTGAGACTTCGTCTGCCCTGAGAACACAAATGAAAGTACGAGTAATTCCATGTCTGACCAGGGGGTGGCGAAGTGCATTGACTTTTTCTCTCAGTCCTCTGCAGACAATTCACAGAAAAATTCCACAGGGTTCTGGCATCCATGATGACATCAATTCCTGCACAGACAGTGTCACTTCCAGTTCCAACACCCCCTTGATGACGTCACTTCTGTTTCCACCCTCCATGATGACATCAACTCCTGCCAGACTAAGTCACTTCCGAGTCTGGTGCCTCTGATTATGTCACTTCCTGTCCAGACCTTTAAAGCCAGCATCTTTGCCACATGTCATCAGTTCTGTTTTGGACTTTGAACCAGACATAACGCCACAAAATCCAACCCTTTTGCACCCTGGGCATAATATACGGGTGGCTGCCCCAAACCTTTCTATGTCTCCTGTCCATTCTTGTGACACTCCCTCCCCAGTCCCCAAAGCACGCTTGTTTGACAAAGGTCATACCGGTTTTATTTTTTATCACATCTTATTTTCATATATTGCTGGGAACGTCTGGCAGAGCCCCCTGTCAGAAGTAGCTTCAACTCCCACCTCCGGCAGAACTTCGACCACATCCCGAGGGAGGTGGGGGACATTGAGTCCGAATGGGCCATGTTCCGTGCCTCTATTGTTGAGGCAGCTGACCGGAGCTGTGGCCGTAAAGTGGTCGGTGCCTGTCGTGGCGGCAATCCCCGAACCCGCTGGTGGACACCGGCGGTGAAGGATGCCATCAAGCTGAAGAAGGAGTCCTACAGGACCCTTTTGTCCTGTGGGACCCCGGAGGCAGCTGATAGGTACCGGCAGGCCAAGCGGAATGCGGCTTTGGTGGTTGCTGAGGCAAAAACTCGGGCGTGGGAGGAGTTTGGGGAGGCCATGGAGAATGACTTTCGGACGGCTTCGAGGAGATTCTGGTCCACCATCCAGCGTCTCAGGAAGGGGAAGCAGTGCAGTGTCAACACTGTATATGGTGGGGATGGTGCGCTGCTGACCTCGACTCGGGACGTTGTGGGTCGGTGGGGGGAATACTTCGAAGACCTCCTCAATCCCATTAACATGCCTTCCAATGAGGAAGCAGAGCCTGGGGACTCAGAGGTGGGCTCCCCCATCTCTGGGACTGAGGTCACCGAGGTGGTCAAAAAACTCCTTGGTGGCAGGGCCCCGGGGGTGGATGAGATACGCCCGGAGTTCCTCAAGGCTCTGGATGTTGTAGGACTGTCTTGGCTGACACGCCTCTGCAACATCGCATGGACATCAGGGACAGTGCCTCTGGATTGGCAGACCGGGGTGGTGGTCCCCCTCTTTAAGAAGGGGGATCGGAGGGTGTGTTCCAACTACAGAGGGATCACACTCCTCAGCCTCCCTGGAAAAGTCTATTCAGGGGTCCTGGAGAGGAGGGTCCGTCGGATAGTCGAGCCTCGGATTCAGGAGGAACAGTGTGGTTTTCGTCCTGGTCGCGGAACAGTGGACCAGCTCTGTACCCTTAGCAGGGTCCTGGAGGGTGCATGGGAGTTTGCCCAACCAGTCTACATGTGTTTTGTGGACTTAGAAAAGGCATTCAACCGTGTCCCTCGGGGAATCCTGTGGGGGGCACTCCGAGAGTATGGGGTACCGGCCCCCCTGATAAGGGCTGTTCAGTCCCTGTACGATCGGTGCCAGAGCTTGGTCCGCATTGCCGGCAGTAAGTCGAACCCGTTTCCAGTGAGAGTTGGACTCCGCCAGGGCTGCCCTTTGTCACCGATTCTGTTCATAACTTTTATGGACAGAATTTCTAGGCGCAGCCAGGGTGTTGAGGGGGTCCGGTTTGGTGGGCTCAGGATTGGGTCACTGCTTTTTGCAGATGATGTTGTCCTGTTTGCTTCATCAGGCCGTGATCTTCAGCTCTCTCTGGATCGGTTCGCAGCCGAGTGTGAAGCAGCTGGGATGAGAATCAGCACCTCCAAATCCGAGACCATGGTCCTCAGCCGGAAAAGGGTGGAGTGCCCTCTCAGGGTTGGTAGCGAGATCCTGCCCCAAGTGGAGGAGTTCAAGTATATCGGGGTCTTGTTCACAAGTGAGGGAAGAATGGAGCGTGAGATCGACAGGCGGATCGGTGCGGCATCCGCAGTATTGCGGGCATTGCATCGGTCTGTCGTGGTGAAAAAGGAGCTGAGCCGCAAGGCAAAGCTCTCAATTTACCAGTCGATCTATGTTCCTACCCTCACCTATGGTCATGAGCTATGGGTAGTGACCGAAAGAACGAGATCGCGAATACAAGCGGCTGAAATGAGTTTCCTCCGCAGGGTGTCTGGGCTTTCCCTTAAAGATAGGGTGAGAAGCTCAGTCATCCGGGAGGGGCTCAGAGTAGAGCCGCTGCTCCTCCGCATCGAGAGGAGTCAGATGAGGTGGCTCGGGCATCTGATCAGGATGCCTCCTGGACGCCTCCCTGGTGAGGTGTTCCGGGCACGTCCAACCGGGAGGAGGCCCCGGGGAAGACCCAGGACACGCTGGAGGGACTATGTCTCTCGACTGGCCTGGGAACGCCTTGGGATTCTCCCGGAAGAGCTAGAAGAAGTGGCCGGGGAGAGGGAAGTCTGGGCATCTCTGCTCAAGCTGCTGCCCCCGCGACCCGACCTCGGATAAGCGGGAGACAATGGATGGATGGATGGATCTTATTTTCATTTGTTTTTTTTTTTTTTGTTATTATTGACCTCCCATTCAGCTTTAATTATTGTAAGGCCCTTTGGTAATCTTCCAGTTGTTTTAAATGTGCTATACATATAAATATGACTTGACATGACTACCTTCTGACTCTAAGACAGCACTGTTTCTAAATTATTCAGTCTATTTCTAGATGAGCAGCCCCTTTCCATTTTTGCTCCATTTGTTTTTAAGAAAGTGTTGATTCAGGCTATGTGTCACATGCCAGGCCGAGAGCTGACGGCATAACTGTAAATGACCTCATCCTGCTAAGAAAAAAAATATACAGTGCCACCTTTTACAGGACAAATAATGGCAGGGATTTCCTCTTCATAAAAAGTAAATGCCTGCACACGGAGAGCCAATTGACAGATAAATGAAGAACATCATCTGTTTCAAAAACTGAGAAAAATACCATAACTATGCAAATTAACAAATGCCCATTGTTTAATTTGTTATCTTTGTAAGTGTGTGGTTTCTAACTGAATTCTCAATAAAATGTTTAGTGGCATACTAACGAAACAAGCTTTTCTTTGTCACACATGAATTTCAACTACATTTACTAATTATGTTCTGGCAATATTTTGAGATTTGTAATATCTTTCATCTAGGTCAACATTCTGGAATATGCAGTATAAGAAACATCTGGAAACCATTTCTGCTTTTAAATGCTGTGACATTTTGAAACAGCAAAGTAGCTCTACATGTGAATTTTAATTTCCTCAGTGGAGGGAATATTAATTTTAAAAGTCATTTTAGAGGTGGCACCGTTAGTTCTAGGTTCAAATCCTGGGTCAGGTCTTTGTCTATTTCTAGTCTGCATGTTTTGCATGTTCTCCCTGTGCCTACTATAATTATTAATAAACTATGTTAAATGGGTCAACTACATTTGACAGACTTTGCAATTAGAACCTTCTGAGGCGCTGATGCAACACAGAGGGTCACTCCCTGGTATTTGGACCATGAGCATGTGGAGGTTCTGGTAAGGTCGTAGTAGAAATTCACTGTTTTAGCAATGGAGCCGTTAGTGACAATATTGGCAAGAGTAATGGCAACATCTGCATTGGGCTACAGATGGCAGGAAGCCATAATGACTTGAATGATATGCAAACAGGGGATGATATGCAAATAAACTCCCTGCTTCTAGTGCCCCACTGCCCACCACAGGATAAAATCACCTGCCACTTTAGCCAGTTATTCCACAGTGACTAACTGAGCGATCCTCTCAAAGATAGTCATCTGAAACGCACAAGAAGTTACTGTAACGATGTTTCTCCTTCTTTCGTATGCAGGATATAATTTCCAATTAATTAAACTGTAGCATAGTCTTCTTTTAAAAGTTCAATAACTTTATTTTGATCAACAATAACAAAATAATCTTATAACAGTTTGTAAATGTTAAGACACAGTTAAAGTCTGCATTGCTCCATTTCCTTCTGACCACAAACCACATCTGGAAGCACACAACAAATTTCTCGTATGTGCACAAAAACTGTCATTGAAACACATTAAAATTAATGATGGTCCTTTTACAAATATTTAAAGCTGCTCTTTGTTTAAACTAAAAGGTTCAGTTGCATTACGGCTCTCACAGGCAACAATGTACCGAAATTAGTGCAGTAAGATAGGAGAAGTTGTTCACTATGCTGTATTTCTTTTACATACTAAAAGGATTTGGCTTGTCGTGTTATAAAATACAAGCAGATAAAGGTTTACATTTGGCTTGAAATGTAAAATTAAAAAATACATGCTAGTACTGCTTTCCATTTGGGTTGAAAAGTTGTACATGTTGCTAATGTTCTGTTAGTAGCAGTGCTGTTAAATGTCCAACATGCTGTGAAGCTGAGGCTGATGGAGGCCCATAAGTACAGTTCTGTACCACGGCCTCAGTTGTATCAGAGCTCCCTCTGCATACTTGGAAACGTCTTCACTGGTAATTTGTTTTATTTTACGTGATTACGTTTTTTTATTAATGTCATAAAACTAATCAACATGTAACAGTGAGAAATGTCAATGTGTAAGAAATAACAAGGCCGAACTGCACCATAGTCCACCAGAACCAGCACCTAACCAGTACCTAACTAAGGAAGCCACTGTATCAAAAATTAATGCTAATAATATAGCAATATAATTTTTATAATAATAATAATAATAATAATAATAATACATTTTATTTATACAAGGTGCCTTTCTAAAAACTCAAGGACACTGAACAAACAAACAATAAATAAATAAATAAATAAATAAATAAAGGACACAATTATAAACAACTTAAAACATCAGAAAATCTAAAAAAAAAAAAATTAAAACCAAACAATACCACTGTAATCATAAAGAAAAAGCCATTTTAAACAAATGAGTTTTAAGTTTACATTTGAAGAATGAATATGATTTGATGATTCTGAGCTCGATAGGAAATGAATTCCAGAGCTTGGGAGCAGAACAGCTGAAAGCTCTGCTCCCCATGGTGGTTAGATGGGCGAGAGGGACGGTCAGATGGATGGAGGAAGAGGATCTAAGGTTACGGGAGGGAATGGCATCATGAAGAAGGTCAGACAGATATGGAGGGGTGAGGTTATGAATGGCGTTAAATGTTAATAGCAGAATCTTAAAATCAGTTTGAAACTTAATCGGGAGCCAATGAAGCTGCTGCAAGACCAGAGTAATATGGTGAATAGATGAGGTTCGAGTAATGATGTATGCTGCAGAATTCTGGACTAACTGAAGCTTATGAAGAGATTTATTAGGGAGACCAAAGAGGAGTGAATTGCAGTAGTCCAGCCGAGAAGTAACAAGACTATGAACAAGAATGGCAGTGGTATGAGGAGTGAGGGAGGGGCGAATGCGATTAATATTACGTAGGTGGAAGTAAGCAGACCGGGTGATGTTATTAATATGAAATTGGAAAGATAGAGTACTGTCGAGGATGACACCCAGACTCTTCACCTGAGGTGATGGGGAAACAACAGAGTTATCAATAATAAGAGAAAGATTATTGGTTTTGGATAATGATGATTTGGGAACCAATGAGGAGAACCTCAGTTTTGTCACTGTTTAATTTAAGAAAATTCGAAGAAAATCAGGATTTAATTTCAGCAATGCAGTCAATAAGCATAATTGTTGCATTTCTTAAATTTGTGCTGCACAGTTTGTAAAAAGAATAAAATTAATATGTGAAGTCCAATGGTGTTGTGGTTAGCACCACTTCCTCATGTATCTGTCCTCCAGGCAGTGACGGTGTGCCCGTATCTGGGTGGGTTTATTTGCACATCACAAACATGTCGAGGTTTGCCTCCTGCCTTGCCCCAAATTTCGCCTGGATAAACTGTGGTCCCATGAGCCTGAAATGAGTGGATTTAAGAATGTTACGCTATAAGCCATTTTAAACAATGAAATATAAAATAACACTTTTCAGTTTGTAGCTACTATTCCTCTGAAGGGCTAAACAGCATTAAAATTGAGTTTACAGTAATTCCTGATATTCATTAAGCAAACTTCATTTATATTGTACAACTGTTTATATTCTTGTTTACACTAAATCATTTAATTTTAATCATTTTTAACACTGGCTTCCTGGAAGCCAATTTTTCAACATTCATTTCCATAACCACTTTCATCCCATTCCTAAGGTCTTTTGAAAATGTAATATCTTAAAATGCTGGAATGAAGGTTAGGAGTTATAATTCCAAGGAATGATTTACATGGCAGAATGTTTTCCTAGGCTATGCTAATAACCAATCTTCTTTTCTTAAAAGTAGGAAGAGTTTTGGAAAAACTCAGTTTAAAATGTGCTTACTGTATTGATCTTGAGGTGGGTGAGTCTATCCCAGCTAGCATAGGGTACAAGACAGGAACAAACCCTGGAGAAGGTGCCATTTCATCACAGGGCAAACACACCAACAAAACACACATCATGGCTAATCTAGCATTGCTAGTTCACCCAACCTGCATGTCTTTGAACAGTGAGAGGAAACTATAGCACCTGAGGGAAACACAGGGAGAGCATGCAAACTCCGGGCAGGGAGGACTTGAGACATGAACACTGGTCTCTTTACTGTAAGGCAGCAGTGTTACCACTGCACCACTGTGCAGTAATTATATATACTATACATATATATACAGTATGTGTGTGGGTGTGTGTGTAAGTATATATATATATATATATATATATATACTAGCTGTCCCGTGCGGCTCTGCCCACATATTATTGAAACAGGAGAAACTTTAAGAAATCAGTACAAAAATTTAAAAAAATGTAATTCTGGCCAAGTGGGAGGTAGGTGTGCTCCAACATCAAACGTTGGCACTGTATGTGATCGTGTTCAGGTCTGACAGGAGAGCGTCCCCCGCATGAGGAGAAAAGCACGTGGCCGTGATATCTGTGGCAATGAGCAGCTACCCTCTAAAACACATGTAGCTCTGATGTCTCTCTCAAAAACGTCAAACGTTACTCCTCAACAATATGTAGAAGAAAATGTCTGTTGAAAATACAGGTAGCTCTAGCTAAGCGGAGGCAAGGTACAGTGCAACACGTGGCAAGAGGTAGACCGACCTGTACAGAGGCTGGCAGAGTGAGTGAGAAGGGCCCCTCCCCTTCCATTGGCCCCGCCCCTTCCCTTGGCTATGCCTCTCCCCTCGGCCCTCAGCTTCTCTCTTGGATTCGTGCAACTAAATCGGTACCGCAAGCAAACTATGATATTTAACGCGATGAGAGAAGTCACAAAATCAACCAGAATGTTCAAGCAAATTATGGAAAAAAAACAATCTAAATCCATTAAGTAGTTCTCGTGTGAAAAGCAGACAGACATACATACATACAGACAGATAGACATTGAATTATATATATATATATTCTAGCTGTGTCAGCCCGTGCTATAAAAAGCGCGGGGTCCTAGAAACTATTGAAATCGTGAGAAAAAAAATTTGAAATGACAAGATGTCAGGTAATTGAAAGGAATTGGAAGGGCATCTCTCTCCTAGGTTTCTTTGTGCTGACGTGCTCACCTCACTTGTGTATTAGCGGCGAGAGGAAAAGTAAAAGGGATACCGTTTTGCCGATGTGCTCGTCTCGCTTGCGTAAAAGATTCTCTCTTTTCTCGGAGGTTTTACTTTGGCAGCAGAGTCGCTTTCTTCTTCTGACTCGTTAACTTGGGGCTGCCTTACTAGCTTTCTGAGCTTCATGCTGTCTTAGCCTCGCACTTCCGGGCTGGACAGACAGACACACACACTTCCATGCGTAGATGTTTAGTTTTCTATTTCCTCGGAGTTGGAGCCCTTACCCCAACTCCACCTCGCACTTCCGGGCCAGACAGACACACACACTTCCACACATAGACATTTATATATAAGATAGATATAGATAAATAAATATACAATATATATAGATATATATTCATTGCATTTATAGTCTGCAAGTTTTCATTCTTTTCCTAATCAGTGACCAGTATCCACTGCTAATTAACTTCTATTTACTTAGAAATAAACTGATATGTAATATATAATATATAATATATAATATACTAATATAAATAAACTAATAAACTAATATAAACTAATAAATATGCGACTCTTCAATTCCACTCAGGGGAGCTAAACATTAACATTATACAAAGTTATTGTCTGTTACAACTGCATTTTTATCACTCTTTAATTTAATATTGTTTTTTATCAATATGCTGCTGCTGAAGTATGTGAATTTCCCTGTAGGAATTTTTTCTGTAGGTTGATAATTTTCATTTCCATCAAACGGTGTGCCATCCTTCTGTTCCTAACACATTACCCAGTCCATATCAGTAGAGATATCCAGCAGAATTTTCCCCATTGAGATCTAATGTGTTTTCAAAGTGTTCCTTTAATTTTTTTGAGCAGTTTATATGTACAGTCATGCGCTGGCTCCATTGGAGACTATGCATTTAAATGTCATATTAGCCTTATGTCAGTCACAAAGTGTACAGGTCATTGCAACTCAGGCCCTATAGGTTTGGTGTCGATCACCAGTATGCATACTTTAACTGCCAGGATGGAGCAGCAGAAACTGATATTCAAATCTCAATGACGGTGCAGGACAGCACTATTGAATTGCCCCCTCAGCTGTTAACATGCCACTTAGTTCCCCACACACAAAGCAGTTTGGAAGTGCTGTGCTCCTGAAACTCCACAGGAGGGCTGTTCAATATTTATGTGATGGTGCTTCGTGGCGATCAATCAATAATTTATGGGGAACCCCCTTTTGTTTGTCATTCACGTGATGGGACTTTGCGATGTTTATTACATCACAGGGAAAGCTTGTTATTTATTTGTTAGTGATTCACAATGATTAATCGATACTTCACTGAGGGAAAGCTTGTGTAGTGTAGTGGGACTGAGGAAATTGGTCATAAAAGGGGTGAAGTACTGACTCTAAGTACCAGATCTGTTGATCACACCCATTCTTCAGTTAAAAAAAAAGAAAATCAAGGGAAACGTTGCCCGTAAGTATGAATGGCCTCAACTCAATCCGACATAAATTGGGGCATATTTATATTGAAACATTTTCATGTCTGAATTAAGCGTAAAGACAGAAAAATCTGAACTACATTTGAGTTAAACTAACTGGATATAGTTATTCATGGGTAGTGATGAGCAAAACAGGAAAGTTTCGATTTGCACACAGCTTCATAAAACTGTCACTAACATTCATTCATCAATTTCACAATGGTGAAATACAAAAAGCTTTTTTGGTTGGGTTAAAAGTTTTTTTTTAAATGTATAACAAGGAATTCTGCCTCCTAAAGACATGTTCACGCCTTCATTTTTACCTCTTAATCACCTGCACACCAATAAAATCACTTCCTTGTATGCCTCTTGTTAACATCTCCATGGAGGAGTAGTGTGGTTTCCAAAAATGTGACACGCTGCATATTTTCAACATTAAGACACATTAAATTGTACCACCCTGCACATTATTGTGTTTTCTCCACAGGAAAACCTCACTACACATAAAGGAGGTTGACCCCTGCTGTGGTTACCTAGCAGCCAGTCGTTCCTGCTTCCTTGATGTCCGCAGTTCAGGGTTTGCTCGCTCCGTGTGCCGTGGAGCTTCGAGTTTCATTTCTGTCTCTGATTCATCTTCAGTTTGCAATCACCAAGATTGTTATCATAATTGGCTAAGTGGGTGTCCTCTTACAAAAACAAAACTCAAGACACGTCTGTTGGGTCGATTACATGTCTAAAAGTCTCATAAAATGAGTCTGGTGATTTATTTTTTTTCATTAGAGATTTTTATTTAATGATGCTTGTGGAATTAATTCATGTAAACTATTCCAGACGAGAAATAAGCAAAACAACATTTACTTTGTGAATTTTCAGTGAATTTTGCATGAATCGTTTCACTCATTACAAACTTATTGTATTCCTTCAGAAAGAGAAGTAAAGTCAAAAACCTGAAGCATGTTAGATGGGTTCAAGACTAAGCGACACCTGTAACACCTGTGTGCCAATAAACTTTTCTTCTTCATTCGGCTGCTCCTGTTAGGGGTTGCCACAGCAGATCATCTTCTTCCATCTCTTCCTGTCCTCTGCATCTTGTTCTGTTACATCCACAATCTGCATGTCCTCTCTCACCACATCTATAAAGCTCCTCTTAGGCCTTCCTCTTTTCCTCTTCCCTGGCAGTTCTATCCTTAGCATCCTTCTCCCAATATACCCAGCATCTCTCCTCTGCACATGTCCAAACCAACGTAATCTCGCCTCTCTAACTTTGTCTCCCAAATGTCCAACTTGAGCTGACCCTCTGATGTCCTCATTTCTAATCCTGTCCATCCTCGTCACACCCAATGCAAATCTTATCATCTTTAACTCTGCTACCTCCAGCTCTGTTTCCTGCTTTCTGGTCAGTACCACCGTCTCCATCCCATATAACATAGCTGGTCTCACTACCGTCCCATAGACCTTCCCTTTCATTCTTGCTGATACCCGTCTATCACAAATTACTCCTGGCACTCTTCTCCACCCATTCCACCCTGCCTGCACTCTCTTTTTCACCTCTCTTCCACAATCCCCATTACTCTGTACTGTTGATCCCAAGTATTTAAACTCATCCACCTTCGCCAACTCTACTCCCTCCATCCTCACCATTCCACTGACCTCCCTCTCATTCACACACATGTATTTCGTCTTGTTCCTACTGACCTTCATTCCTCTCCTCTCTAGAGCATATCTCCACCTCTCCAAGGTCTCCTCAACCTGCTCCCTACTCTTGCTACAGATCACAATGTCATCAGCAAACATCAGCATCCATTTTACTCAGTCAATCTACTTCCATGGGTGTAGAGTCTTCTAAGAGTTTGTTTCCATCTAATTTCCCCTTCAATTTTTCCTTTCCTTGTAGTTTTGATTGCCATTTTTCTACTTGCTGTCTTTGTAAAGCACCTTGTGATGGTGTCCCTTGTGAAAGATGCTACCAGACAATAGAGCACAAAAAATAATTAGCATGAGAGTGATATTTTTCTTCATAATGTGTGATTATTCTCCGGATGCACTGAAGCAAGTGAGCTTTTTCTTGTCTGCAGTGTCTGGTGCCATCTTTGTTGCATTTGTATGCTTGCCTCCATTGTATCATGAATTTATAACATAAAGACGGTGAATAAAATATAATGCCTACATCAGCTATTATATCCATACCATATATTATTTTGTCATTCAGTTCACTTTTATTCATTGCATTGAATTCTCTTCCTAGCACTAATCATAATTTTCAGGCATAATGGCTTTAAATAAGAAAGAATGGAAGATCATCTTGTGGGTGTGTGGCACTAGGTTTGGGAGTAACAGTCGTCACAGCTGCACTGAGAATATGCATTAGGTATGTCATCAGTGGCGAGAGGCAGTATTTATTAGCCAGCTGTTATTATTTTCATTCAGATTTGGAGACATACAGATTATATTTAATATAGGAGCAATGTAACACCAACTAAAAGCAAACCCATAGCTTGAGGTTAATTTCCAATTTGAAAGCCACTAAAGCTGTCAGTTAGAGTGCGTTTAGGGCGGGTTGGGTGAGGCTGCATGTACAGACAAAGGCGACACGCAGGCAAGGAAGACGAGAGGATTGTGCCAGGAATTCCTGCACAAGGCAATTGTGCTGATATTAAGAGAAGGGTAAATGGGGAATAAAAACTCATATAGATGACCTATTTTTGTTATGTTCGTCTAGCCAATTAAGTAGCTTGTAATGCATTGTGACAGCATGAGCAAAATAATCTGAAAGTGCAGAATCATTGTTTAATGCAGCTATTTGTTTCAAAAGTTGATATTTTAATTAATTTCATTTGCATGTCAAACTAATAGTCGCTTGGCATTTTAAAATTGCTTTGGACATGAACAGATAGTCAGGAGGCTGGCACAATGTGCAGGTTTATTATAAAACCCTCAGAATGTTTCTGTGCCATGCCTTTGTGGTTGATGGTGTTACGTGTGTGTGCTTGAAAGACAGCTCAAGGGCTTTGGTGATGGCAATTACCTGCCAAACCAGGGGATGGCGCTATGTTCTAATGAATATACAGTATATGCTCTTCTACTCCCATTACAAGAATGGAAGATTGAAGCCACTACATTGCTGACGCCACCTCCATTGTCTGTCTGCCTGGATGCGTCCCTTCCTGTTACACGACCATATAACCCAGGAACCCAGAACTTCTTTCCAGTTCTGTCATGAACTCAGGCCTGAGAAGACAACTCTGTAATTATTGAGTACTTTTTTTGTTTTTCAAAACCTTCAAAACCTACAGGGTCATCATGGTGGTTCCCCAACTCTTTGTCCTTGCTTGTCTCCTCTTTTACAGGGCATTAACATCAAATTTGATCTTTTGTACCAGGAATAGTCTACTTAGTTTTTCCTGATACCATTCATAATGCACAAGCACTTAGGGGACAGTTTCATGGCTTCTGCTAGGGAGGGCACTGTTACTAACTACTCTTTCATTTCCGTCTACAACTCCAAAGGGCTAACTTCCAGAAACATCCTGACCCCTCAAGCTCCTGAACTGTTGCTGCTTGATGGAGAACCTCTCACAATAAGTGACAAGTCTGTGTGGGAGCTGCATCTCTGAGCGATGGAGCTCTCTTCAGCCATGGCTGAGGCTGTTCTGTTTTGTTCTTTTATTCTTTAATTTATGAACCATGAAATGGTGTTTAGCGGTGTGGTACCCCAACTCTTGACTTTGTTCTACTATCGTCCTTACACAGTTAAAAGAATAAAATATTTATTTGTTTCACTTAATATTGTGATATGTGAGTCCCTGTCTTGCACCCCAAAACATGAGGCTGAGTCTAGTACTTTAGCAAAACGAGCTTTATTCAGCTTGAAACAGGAACAGCATGGTTATTTATTGTAGCTGGATCTACCGCTCTCCTATACACAAGCACAGCAGTCAGGCAGGGTCGTGGCCAGGTAATACTGTTCCCTGCATTTATAATGTTCCTTGCATCACCCATTGACGACAGGTGCTTATAGCGTGACTGTGATCGGCTCGGATCTGCTTTCGCAGTGAGCCGCTGCAGCTCTGGGAGCCTGCGGTTGCCCCCGCAATGGAGAAGCTGTCTTCCACAGATGCGGCGATTGCGCTTTGGGACGCTCCTTGGCATGTTGTTCCATTGGGGGGAGTCCCAAAAGAGTTTAAAAAAAAATAAGTGAAAATATATTATAAGGTTTCTAAATGAGAACATTAGAACATTACAACAATTTTGAGAAGGATTCAGCAAAGCAAGCTCATCTAGATTGTCCCAAATAACATCAAGTCATCAGAAGAATCCAACAGAACTTGCGAAAAGAGGAAAAAAATGTTTTTGAGGAAAATAATCAACTGTCTTGTCGTTTTACATTTTTCATTCCTATGTGATTTCTTTATGGTGGCCATGCTACAGTGCCCTCCATAATCATTGGGACAAAGACAACGTTTTGCTTGATTTACCCCTCTGCTCCACAAGTTATAAATCAAACCATTTACACATGTTTGAGCACATTGCAAATGTTCATTTAAGGGGATTTGCATACATTTCAGTCACACCATGCAGAAATGAGAACACTTTTTCTACATGGTCCCCCCATTTCAGAGCTCCTTAGTGTTTAGGACACAGACGTGGCAGGTCTATTAAAGCAGCCATATTTAGGACTTCATCTCATACCCCTTGCATGCAATGATTGCTTGACGTCTGCGATTTATAGACATAACTAGATGCTGAGGTTTTTCTCTGGTGATGCTCCGCCAAGCCTCTAATGCTCCCATCTTCAGTTCCTACTTGGTTCAGGTGCTTGTTTCCTTAAGGTGTCTCTTCTGCATATGGAAGGCCTGCTCAATTGGATTTAAATCAGGTGACTGGCTTGGTCATTCAAGAATTTTCCGTTTTTTAGCTTTGAAAAACTCCTGTGTTGCCTTAGCAGTTTGTTTGGGATCTTTATCTTGTTGTAGGATGAAGCATCGTCCACTGAGTTTGGAGACATTTCGTAGAACCTGAGCAGATACAATATTTATATTTAGTTCAGAATTCATTGTGCCACTGCCATCAGCAATTCCATCATCAGTAAAGATACAGCCATACATGCTCAAGACATAACACCATCATGTTCAATAGATGAGGTGGTCTGCTTTGGATCTTCTCATCTCCACACTTTGCTCTTACCATCACTCATCTTTATCTCCTCTCTCCATAGAACCTTTTCCCAGAATTCTGCAGGCTGTTTTAAGTTGTTTTTCACAAACTGTAATCTAGCCATCCTGTTTTGTGGCTTACTAGTGGTTTGCATCTTTCAATGTCACCTCTGTATTTCTGCTCATGAAGTCTTCAGCAGATAGTCATCTCTGACACATCCACTCCTGAAGACGGTTTTAGATCTGTTGGACAGGCATTTAGGGCTTTCTTGTTACCATACTGTAGTGAGGATTCTTCTGTCATCAGCAGTGGAGGTCTTCCTTGGCCCTATGAGTCCCTTTGTGATTACTGAGCTCACCAGTGCGTTCTTTCTTCTTAATGATATTCCAGAGAGTTGATGTAGGTCATCCTAAGGTTTTACCAATGTCTCTAATAGTTATATTCTTGTATTTCAATCTAATAATGGCTTCTTTGACTTGGCACCGCTCTTGTTGAACAATGGCAACTCAAGACTCCAAAGGGTAGAAGCTTGCCGAGGTATCTTATGAAGCAAAGAAGCCCACCTGAGGAATCATAAACACCTGTGACACCAATTGTCCAAAACATTATGGTGCCTTGAAATGTAGGGGGACCCTGTATAAAAAGTGTTGTCATTTCTACATGGTGTGACTGAAATATATGCAAATACCCTTCAATTAAAGTCGATCATGTGCACTTTAATCACATTGGGAGTTTATGATTTGTATTTATAAATTGTGGAGCAGAGGGGTAAATCAAGGAAAAATGTGTCTTTGTTCCAAAGGTTATGGAGGGCACTGTATGTTCTTCAAGAACATATTCAGTCAGACCCACCAGCCAGTATTTTCTGATGCACTGCCAATGTTTTGTGTTTTGCCTCTTGTAAAGCTGCCTGCACTGAACATTTGAGTATAATGAATAAACATGATCAGCATTCTGAATTTCAAATGCCCTTAATGGACTACATAATTATTTGACTTTCCCAGTTTAAAACTGCAGCCATGGACGATCTTTTAGCAGCACATTATTAAGTTAGGCACATCACTGCATTCTGCTCAGTTCTGTAATGATCTCATTTACACTTAAAATAAAAGTAAATTGCTTTGTGAACTTTATTGTGAATTACTAGAATTCAGCGCTGATTTTTTTTTTTTGTGCATGTGAAACTGAACAATGTGTTCAAAATTTTTGTTAAGTCAGCCAAAGGAGTTCTGGCAGGGCTCTTAATATATAACAGAGTTTCAGAAGGGGCAGATCTTAAGGTGCAGAGCTGAAGTGACATCACGTGTCTATGTCACATGATTTAAAAAGCGTTAACTCCAAGAAAAATCTGGCTGCTGCCCGCCATCCTGCCTGGTACCCCTACTACAACATCACAGCTACATGATAGCTGTTGTTACTTCAGAGTAAGACAACCTTCCCACAACCCTAATCTTAATCATAATGTAAGAATGTTACGTGAGGACAAAACACGATGAACGCTTTGAAATGGCATATTGAGAAAGATGCAAATGTCTGGATGCGTTGTATAACATGACTGATGTGTAATGAAAAGGCAGCTAAATGTTGGCAGATGTGTGCAGTTTGATTGGCTTGTCAGTGGAGCTCAACTGTACTGGGCATCCTCCTCCACTCTAAGAGGGGAAAAGTAAAGCTGGTTTAGGGCTATGTGATCACTCTTGATCTTCCTCCTGTGCTTACCTAAGAAAACCCCATCAGGCACTCACATAATACATACAGGGGTTGCACAATCCAGCTAATTGTTAACAAGAAACATTTATTATAAAGTGTACCGCAATTCTGTTTTAATCACCGTCCAAATCCTCTCCTTGAGACGTAATACTCTTGTCCCAGTGCTTCTCCCATTCCTTTTAACATTTCTTATATTCATCTTTTGTTACCATACCTACAACGTTCTGGTGTTTTATTCCTGGATTTCTCCCACGGTAGCAAATCCTCTTCCCTTCAATTTTTATTTTTTATTTCAGGAACAAAAAGAAGTCAGAGGGAGTGAAATCTGGAAAATATGGGGGTTGCAAAGCATCAACCACATTGTTTTTGGTCAGAAAGTCTGTGACTAACAACGTGGTGTGTAGAGGTGCGTTGACATCGAGCAAAATTCACTTTTGGGTGAGTCACTTCTCCGGATGTTTTTTCCTGTCTATGAACAAGTTGAAAGATGCAGTCCTCGTTATCTCATTAAATACCTGCCAAGGTGACAAAAAATCACCCAAGTCGCACACACAATTGTATAATAAACTAGCCACGCCCCGTGGCTCCGCCCATATAGAAGTGAAACAGGACAGTGAGGAGGGCCCTGCCCGACTCCCCACTCCTGACATCACGCTTTCCCCTCCCCTTGACCCGCAGCCTCTGTCTCGGATTATCGCAAATATATCTCTCCTGCAAGCGAACTATGATAAGCCGCAAAATCAACCGGAATGTTCAGGCAAATTCTAGATAAAAGCCTGATCTAAATCTGTTAAGTAGTTCTCTCACTCGCTAGCTGAGTGAATGTAAGATAGGCCCCAAGGCTGGCATGTGAGTTAGGAGAGACCCCGCCATCCTCCCCTCGACCTGCTGCATCTCTCTCAGGTTCACGTAAATAAATCAGTACCGCAAGTGAACTATGATACATAGCACAATGAGAGAGGTCACAAAATCAACTGGAATGTTCAAGCAAATTATGGAAAAAATCAGATCTAAAGCCATTAATTAGTTCTCTCATGAAAAGCAAATAGACATACAGACAGACAGAGAGATGTTGGATGCTGCTCAGGGGACTGATAAATTGATTCTAAGAATACAATACAACTCATTTAAAATGAGTTCATCAAGAACACAGGGACACATTTGGAAACTTGTTAAGGGTAAATTTTGCACAAACATTAGGAAGTTTTTCTTTAAGTAGAGAACCACATGAAACACATGAAACAAGTTACCAAGCAGTGTGGTTGACAGTAAGACTTTAAGAATTTTCAAAACTGGACTTGGCGTTATGTTAGAAGAATTAAGTGGATAGGACTGGTGAGCTTTGTTGGCCTGAATGGCCTGTTCTCGTCTAGATTGTTCTAATGTTCTAATTCCTAGCAGTATATTCAATAATAACGTTTTTGTATTCCTCTCATATGATTTATCTTTTGTCTGAACTCTTTCTAATTTTTGAATTTTCAAAAATTTCCTTTTATCAAAAAACACTGGCTAATTTTCAAAATCATTTCTTCTTCAAACAGAGAAATATTCAATGTAATCTCAATTGCGAATTAATGTACTCCTTAAAATTTACCTTGGCAGAGTTTATTTCAGATTGCATTTTTTCCTCATTTAATTGTCCAAAAACTGCTTGTGATGGCAAAACAGATTCCCACTAGAATTTACTAAAACACAAGCAGAGTCATGCATTCATATTAGCTGCTTCTGTACAAGTTGGCAGATCTCAATATGCTGTACATTTTAAGTTTTCATGTAGCATTTCTTTAAGTTTTTATACTTAAGAAATATACACTCACCGGCCACTTTATTAGGTACATGTGTTCAACTGCTTGTTAATGCAAATATCTAATCAGCCAATCATATGGCAGCAACTCAATGCATTCAGGCATGCAGACATTGTCAAGACAACCTGCTAAAGAAAATTGGACAATAGAAGATTGGAAAAAAGTTTCCTGGTCTTATGAGTCTCACTTTCTGCTGCAACATTCAGATGGTAGGGTCCTAATTTGGTGACAACAACATGATAGCATGGATCCATCCTGCCTTGTATCAATGTTTCAGGCTGGTGTGTAGTGGTGTGGGGGACATTTTCTTGGCACACTTTGGGCCCCTTAGTACAAACTGAGCATTGTTTAAATGCCACAGCTTACTTGAGTATTGTTGCTGACCATGTCCGCCACTTTATGACCGCAGTGTACCCATCTTCTGATGGCTTCTTCCAGCAGGATAACGAGCCATGTCACAAAGCTCAAATCATCTCAAACTGGTTTCTTGAACACGACAATGAGTTCATTGTACTCAAATGGCCTCCACAGTCACCAGATCTCAATCCAATAAAAGAACTTTGGGAAGTGGAGGAATGGGAGACTCGCATCATGGATGTGCAACCGACAAATCTGCAGCAATTGCGTGATGTTATCATGTCAATATGGACCAAAATTCCTTGTTGAACCTGTGCCATGAAGAATTACGACAGCTCTGAAGGATAAAGGGGATCTAACCCAGTACTAACAAAGTGTACCTAATAAAGTAGCCAGGGAGTGTAGTACTTCGGTCTATGCAATTTTGAATCATTTGAGTTGAAATGTGGTGTCTGTGATAGATAACTTCAGCCACCATTAGTCTATTTGGGCTTGATTTTTAATTGCAAGATACTGCAACAGCACTGACAAGTTGCATCTGCCTGGGTAAGACATCAGTGCTGAGTGAACAGTATGAGCTGGCATCCCATCATTCAAATGATCAGCTTCAGCACTAGCTACAGGGGAGTCTATAAAAGTCAGAAGCATTTATTTGAAGAGTGGCAGAGGCTTGATTTCGGTCTAGTTTTAGGACAACAGTTTTAGAGCGGAAGTTTGTATACACAAGATGGAATCAGGGTTGTAACAAACATTTTTGAGGGGGTATGCAAGATTTGTTTTTAGGCTCCCATTCTGCATGCATTTTATAAATCAAAATATTCATAGTAGTCAAAAACTATATTTAACCACATGGGCACTGACTGGTCATTAACAAAAGAAACCTAAACAAGCAATATAGTAACAAGACTGCATTTCTCTTTGACTATATTTCTACAGAATGATTTAATTCAAAGTATATGTACGAGGGGATACCCAAAAATAAACAGAATCTATACCTGGCATGCAATCTAGACTTAGTTGCAAATTTCATCGCTAGGTGTAGCATACTTACAGTATTATGTGGCAGTCTGCTAAGTGGCATTGCTCTGTATTGTTCATACGCCATTCTGTGTCAGTTTTTCTTGGTGCTTATTAAACGTGTTCTGTGATTTCTGTGATGGGCGATCATAAAGAACATCGAATCTGCATTACATTTTGTTTTCTCTTAGGGAAAACAACTGCTCAAACTGTACTGATGGTTGAAACTGCTTTTAAAGAGGAAGCTTTAAGTAAAACTCAGGTCTACGAGTGGTTTTCACGTTTCAAACGAGGGGAAATGTCACTTGAAGACCAATTGAGATCTGGCTGACCTTCCACAATTAGGAATGATGAAAATGTTGCAAGAGTTCACAAAGCAATTTACGAAGATCATCATCGGACCATTAAAGAGATTTCTGAATTGACTTGAGTGTCTTGGAGTTCTTCCCACCCTCCCTACTCGCCTGATCTTTGCTCCATGTCACTTTTTCTTGTTACCGCATATGAAAAAAGAACTCAAAGAAAAGCATTTTTGTACCGTGGAGGAAGTCAAACAAAAATCGCTACATGCGATTCCTCTTCAGCAGTTCCAAAAATGTTTCCACCAGTGGGAAAACCGTTGGGACAAGTGCATTCATTCACATGGAGAGTACTTTGTAGGAGACTAAAGTTTCAGTAAGTAAAAATTATTAAAACAATTTTTTTTTTCAATTTCAGTTATTTTTGGGTACCCCCTCGTATGTCTTAAATGTGCTTCCAGTAAAACTCCACAAAATATAGTTTTCTATTGTTCATTATAATCTATTCATGATTACATTCTTTGTTCCTGTCACACACACAAAAAAAGCTCTTCATTGTCTTCTGTTAGAAAAAACTTTGACATCGCGAACTGGCTGGATGATCATATTGTCATATTTGCATATGTTGATGAGAAGCAGTAAACACGAATCATGGGTAGATGTTTAGAGATAATCATTATACTTCAATTAAATTGATTTTTGTGTGATATTAGTACAATCAGCTCATTAAAGAGACCTTAATCTAATTTATATCTTTATGAGGGATTGCATGATAAGGATATGATTGTGGAGTCACCATCATTGTAAACTACCATTTAGTTTAGCCAACAGATAAGATGGGAACATATTAATTATTAATAATTAGCCATGTTACCTCTTAAAGACAGTAATATAATAAATTTGAAAATATGTGATATCTCTTGCACATTTCCTCTGTATCCTTATGCGTCTGAACCTCTCTTGACTGACACTCCATATTCCAGTAAAGCCTTCTTTTCAGCCATTCATTTGAAGATCACCTTGCCCACCTCCTTTCTGATTTAATGCTTCTTGTGTTTGAAGGCAACTCTCAGCATAGCTCCTACAACTCTTCTCCTCCTTGTTTGTCTCACACTCACACTTGCTCTTTTGACGAAATCACCAAAGCCAATCAACTAATCACACCAAAGAAAAAACTGACCCAATCAGATTGCTTGCAGGGACTGGATAGACAGACAGACAGACAGACACACACAGACCTTAGCATCTTCTTTATATAATACACTACTGTGTCTGTCCATTTGTCTGTCCAGGATTTTAAATCACCTGTAGCTCACAAATCTGACCTGATATTTGGTACACATATACTACGTGACGTCTACTGTCCGCTGTCGGGGTGATGATTGACCTCCAAGGTAATTCCTCTTTTTATTTTTATTTTATTGTAAAATGAACTCTCTGCAGCGGCAAACAGGGCTGCTGTGTGATGCATGTGTACGGGCGCCATTCTCATCCCTGCCACCTTTGCCGTCACTTCCTCTACCTCTTCATATCTTACATCATTCTTCAGGCAGATTGAAGACTTAAGGTCCAGCTTAAGTGAAAAATTAAGGAAAATATACTAAGTAATTGCAACACAAACACTGACTTAATCAGTTTTAATGAGAAAAGATGCTGATGGAAGAAGAGAAGAAGCGGGCTGCTAGGGTGGAGAAAAGAAGATCTGCTCAGGAAGCAGCAAGCACATCAACCTTTGAGCAAACGAATGCTAAACATACAGAGAAACAGGATGAAAACTAGGAATGTTCAAGTCAAGTGTGTTCACTGTACGTTATCGTACAGTGTGCCGTTACTGGTCTGATATAATACACTACTCTGTCTGTCTGTTTGTCTGTCCAGGACTTTAAATCACCTGTAGCTCACAAACCTATTGACCTGAAATTTGGTACACGTATACTACTTGGCCTCTACTGTCCACTTTCAGGTTATGATTTTTATTAATCTTTTTATTTTTTTATTTTATTTTATTATAGAATCAACTCTCGCCAGCAGGGCAGTCATGCAGCGCATGCGTATGGGCACCATTCTCATCCCTACCACCTTCACCGTCACTTCTCCTACCTCTTCATATTTTAAATCATTCTTGAGGCAGATTGAACACTTAAGTGCCAACTTAAATGAACAATTAGGAAAACGTACTAAATATTTGCAACACAAACACTAACTTAATCAGTTTTAATGAGAAATGATGATGATGGAAGAACAGAAGAAGCGGGCTGCTAGGGTGGAGAAAAGAAGAGCTGCTCAGGAAGCAGCAAGTGCATCAACCTCTGAGCAAACGAATGCTAAACGTACAGAGAAGGAGGATGAAAACTATAAGTCAAGTGTATTCAACCGCCATTACTGATTTTATTAGATAGTAGATGCCTCCTCAAATCAGTTGTTGACAACAATGAGTGATGTGTAGTGATAATCCCATATCTCAGACAAAGAAGAACGTTTGTTTGTAGCATTTATAAGGCAGTCTATTCATTTGTGTGACTGATTCGATCTTTTCAGAGAAGTGTGAAATGCAAAAAAAGGACAAAAGAAGATGACAAGAAAGCCTGCCAATATAGCCCAATTGCTATGTGCTTTCCAAAATGTCACTCCTCAAGCTTGTATATTTCTATTCGAGTCTGCCAGTCAGACTTTGCCCCCTCAACATTCTGATATTTTCAAGCCACTATTTTGCATTAAACTCCTCCACATGTTCTTCCCACCAGTTCTGGCTCCGCTCTTGTGTCTTCGGGTTTCTAAGTACACAAAACACAATGATGGTTTCAATCAAAGCGTCTTTAAAACACTTGTGGTGCTGACTAAACTGCAGACATCCAGTACTGTAAACAATCTGAAGTCATCATGTCAGCACGTCACTGGTGTTCTTGGTTGTATTAGGTTGCTTCTTGTAATGGACAGCTAGGACCACTGCCTAGCCAGGATGCCTGGATAACAGAAGGACCAGGGGCCTCATGTATAAACGGTGCGTACGCACAGAAATGTTGCATATGAATGTTTCCACGCTCAAATCACGATGTATAAAACCTAAACTTGGCGTAAAGCCACGCACATTTCCACGGTAACTCATACCTTGGCGTACGCAATTTCTCCGCTCGGTTTTGCAGACTGGCGGCACCCACGGTCAAAGCAGTGCTACTGTTCCTGTGTGATCACCCTTTCTTTCTTAGCTCCACATTCCCGACGCGGCTTTATAAATACACTGAAATTAACTGCATATTGTTTATTAGTGTAATGCATCTGATTGTAATTAACCTGCTACAATATAATGGTCCAGGGAATAGCCATAGTATTCCAAATACCATAACTGCTTTAGCGTTGTTACGCTCACTGCATCTTCTTCTTCTTTTTGCTGCTCCCGTTAAGGGTTGCCACTGTGGAACATCTTTTTCCATATTACTCTCACTGCACCACTCGGAGTATTTATATCACTGTATCTGAATGTGAATCACATCAGCAGCTGATCGGAAAGAGAATTATCGGTATACAGTTTCAAGTACACACTACCTCAACTATGGCAAAAAGCGTCAAAGCCTTTCCTGTACAGACCTCGCGTTTCAGAAACAGTTTCATCCCAAGAACTATAAACGCACTCAATCAGTCCATCAAGTGCTTCTTGTAGAACTGTTTGTACTTATAAGTACAATTACCTCACTGTAAACTTAAACTACAGTTATAATATTGCACAACCTGCGCTACTTTATAAAGCACGTATCAGGACAATATCATTTTTAAGATGAAATGCAGCAAAATATGTTGCTTATAGTATACAGATAAAACTTTAACTTCATTCAAATAATCTGCATTGTTAATAATTAAACATGTGAGGACATGTCGCCGCAGCGTATAGCTGGTTCACGAATAGCTCCTGCCTTGTGCTGTACTATTGCTGGTGCTGACGCAACACTGGAAGGATAGATGGATAGAATAATTAAACATGTACTACGAAGATATTTCAATGTTCCTTAAAAGTTTTGAAGAATCGGCGTTCTAAGCTTACAGATGGCTTAACATCTATTACAGAGCTGATTGTGTGGTGATTGGGTATTTGGAGAAAGAAAAGTACGTTTGAAAGAGACAGTACTTCTGTAATAAATTATTTCATCGAAGGTCGCACATGGCACAGCAAGCCTCTTGCGTGAGATATGAACAATCACTGCGCCACCGTGTTCTCATGTTTAATAACATGCTTTCATTGCTATTATCATGAAAATGATATCACGTATACATCTCAGTATTTTAATTATTCAGAGAGCTGTAATATCTGGAATGTAATGGATTCTGTGTCCTGTCAGAGAAACAGAAACAACGTAAGCACGTAGTGATTCACACACATAGAGCACATAGAAGATCAAATACAGAACAAAGCATTTAATGTGCTACTTGAGAAACTAGTAAAATAAACGATTTTAAGATGAAGTTTAATATGTTCTACTTTAATGGCAAAATAAACTACGTGATTAAAGTGGAAATTTCGAGATTAAAGTTGACATTTCGTGCTTTTTTCCCACTGTGTGCCAATATTTTTTGTCTGTACCCTAATAAGCTTTCATATGACACTCAGACGGTGGGCTACGACTCGCCTTTTCACGGCGACTTTGATATGTGATTTCTTTTTTATTTCGGGCACTGTGCGACTTTGTGAACTTGATCTTTCGAGTTTCTCCGACACTCTGTCACTCGATCAACTTTCTTTTGTTGATTATACCACTGTTTAAACCAACAAATAGTAGGTTTTTCCTTTGCCTCCACTTGGTATTCGCTGAAATTCTTATATTTTCTCCATGCTTTTCCCATTGTCTTTTCACAGAAGGCTATTTATATTGATTTGCATATTCAAAGAGGCGTAATTCTGGGAGGAGTTGGGGCGAAGCAGAAGGCGCATCCACGTGCATTTCTTTTCACGCTGATCGGGATTTATGTAGTGGAAGAACGTGAAATTTTGCGTGCGCACAGATTCCTGCGTCTGGATTTTTCTGTGCTTACGCACAATCCTGCTTTTGTGCTTACGCCATGTTATAGTGTGAGTTCTACGCACGGCGTTATACATGAGGCCCCAGGAGAGAATAATATCTCCCCCGGGACATGAGAGGGCAGCCACCCTAGTTTGCATCAGGGCCTCGGGAACAGAGCTTGAAAGCTCAACCCTGTTGGGGCCCATGACCACTGCCAGGGTGTGCCAGGACAGTTCATAAACCTTGGGCTGTGGCACTTCCATCACACCAGGATGTGCTGCTGGAAGAGAATCCGGGTGCAACATAAAAGGAGCTGCCTCACTCCATTTGGGAAGCTGGTCTTGGGAGGTAGAGGACAGAGCTAGCAGGAGAGAAGTGGAGGCAGCGTAAGGAGAGAAGAAAAAGAATAAAGAAAGGAAAAGGACTGAGCATTTTTGGCTGATTGGTCCACTGTGTTGTGTGAAGGAAGCAGAAAAGGAATAAACGTATGTGTTTTGGGACTTGTGTTTCTCCATGTCTGTCTGTGTCCGGGCTAATCTTCCACATTCTGTATGATGAATTAAATTTTATTAATTTTTTGAATTCAGGATAGATATTGGTACACAGTCTTACTGGATATGAATCACTTATAAAATTAATTTAAACAGACTAACAAATAAATTTTATATGAGCTAAAAATCTAAATTAAACCACTTTTAACTGCAGTTTGAATGTAGCCTTGGTGGCCTGTAGAAACACAGAAGAAGCTTGAGGGTCATGTACGTCCAATCATCACTTAATTATTTATATAAATGATTTAGATAGGAGTATAAGGCACAAGCTGGTTAAGTTTGCAGATGATACCAAGCCAGGTGGATTGTCAGATAATTCGAGAATCTGTAGAATCCTTACAGTGGGACGTGGACAGCAGAGTGGCTTGGGCAGATTTGTGGCAGATGAAATTTAATGTCAGTAAATGTAAAGTATTACACAAAAGAAGTAAAAATGTTAGGTTTGAATGCACAATGGGAAGTCTGAAAATCTAAAGTACACCTTGTGAGAAGAATTTAGTGGACTCAGCACTATCAACTCAGAAGCCATTATGAAGGCTAACAGAATGTCAGGTTATATAGCACCCTGATGTGTGGAGTACAAGTCACAGGAGGTTCTGTTCAAGCTTTATAACGCAATGGTGAGGCCAGGGCCGGATTTTCCTATAGGCTAACTAGGCTTCAGCCTAGGGCCTCAAAATCAAGAGGGGCCTACATTCAAATTGTTAGCAAAATTTTATTATCTCTCATGTAATTTACAAACTTAAAAATGGAAGGTGAAAGGGCCTCATAAGTGAAATAGCCTAGGGCCTCTTTTCATATAAATCCGGCCCTGGGTGAGGCCTCATCTGGTGTACTGAGTGCAGATTTAGTCTCCAGGCTACAAAAAGCACATAGCAGCGCTAGAAAAGAAATTCCAGAAAAAAGTGACTGGGCTGATTCCAGGGCTACAGAGAGTGAATTATGAGGAATGAAGGTTCAGTTTAAGCAGAAGGAGATTAAGAGGAGACATGATTGAAGTGTTTAAAATTAAGAAAGGAATCAGTACAGTGGATAGAGACTGTTACTTTAAAATGAGTTCATCAAGAACACGGGACACTGTTGCAAACTCGCCTAAAGTAAATTTCACACAAACATTAGGAAGTTTTTCATCACACAGAGAACAATAGAGCGGGCATGGTGGCGCAGTGGGTAGTACTGCTGCCTGGCTGGGATTGGCTCCAGCAGACCCCGTGACCCTGTGGTTAGGATCTAGCGGGTTGGATAATGGATGGATGGATGGAGAACCATAAACACTTGGAATCAGATACCAAATAATGTTGTAGACAGTACGACTTTAGGAACTGTCATAACTAGACTTGATGTTATTTTGGAGGAATTAAGTGGATAGGACTGGCGAGCTTTGCTGGGCTGAATGGCCTTGTTGTAATGTTAATGACATGAAGTCCTTTACACCCTTACAGCTTTGAATCTCACCAAAAGAAACGAGAGAGCAGGCGTAGCTAACACGTAAAAAAGGGACACGCAAGCAAGTAGCGGTCCAGTCACTGACAGGGGCAGCCGAGTACTGATGACCCCCTACAGTGAGCAGCCCGTGTCAGTTCTAAATGCAAAGGCATAAATATAAAAAGTATTCCTTTTCTGTACTTTGTCCTTCCTCTTCCTCCCATTAAAACCGAAGTAATTGCTCCTCAGCGCTTCTTCTGTGCCCGCCCGCCGGCCGCTACCCCCCCTCCTTGTTTAACACGGAGTTGAAAGTATTCGACTGGCGAGTTTTCACCACGTGGCCACACGTGCACAGGCGCTCACACTTACACACACACACACACGAGCTCCAGCTAAAGACGATCGCAAGCAGCAGCCCCTCGCCGTGTCTGTCAGCACAAAGTAGCCCAACAGCGCAGTAATTCCCTCCCTCTCTGGCCCTGCAGAAATAAGACACTGAGGTTTGATTACTCCACCCCCACCGATCTTTAGGCTTTCTTTACTTTATACATTGCTCTCACTCCCCCATTCTGTGTTCCCCTCCCTGTATGGGTCATGCACTTTTTTCTCTCTCCCTCTTTTTTAACTAAATGCAAACTTCTTTGCTGGACTGTTTCTACAGCTGAATACAAGCTTCAGCGACTTATTTTTTTCCTCCCATTTGCTTTTTTTTTCCTGGATGGTGTTTTTAACAATTAAAACATGTTACGCATCCAGGAGCGCTGGAGTTCCTTTCTACTGAAGTCTATCTGCTTTTTGGCAATCAGCCATGCTAATTCCCTTCAGCTGGGTAATTACCATTTTCCAGACCAGGAGCAAGGTTAGTAGGTTGACAGGACCGCTCGGTTTTAATTATTGCCACTTTAATTGTCTTTTTTTTTTTTTTCGTTCAGTGCCATCGCATTCTGCAAAGTTGTATTCCCCGGTGAGGAGTGTGCTGGGACTACAGATGTAATCAATGGGATCATGTTTGCCTTAAAAGGGGATAGAGACGCAGCACAGAAATCCGTGTACAGTTTGTGATTAACAGTAATAAGCCGGTGTTAAAATTCATAAGTCACTGACACGGGCAGTGTGTGAGTGCGCGTGCGGGAGTAGTGAGGGGGCAGCGCCACACGATTGCGGGCCAGTTTTCTCAGCATCATTCTTGCATTAATAATACCCTTTTTAAAAAGCCGTACTGATTGCCACTCCTCTGCAATCCTGTAATTCATAGTCAAGGTAAATCTTTACTCCCGCGTCGCCATAACCTGTAAAGCGCAAATAAAAATTAGTTTTGTATTTTTTAATGTGTCTAACGTGGGTTTCTGACGTATTTTAGAAGTATGTCTTTGAAAGATCCTGAAAAAGGGAAGGGGCACAGTTATTTTACATTGTGCTCATTTTAAAGGGTTTGCATAAAACAGTTGTAGGCATTCTTCCAGATATCGCCTTTCATACTTAAACTTACTTAATATTAAATTTACACATATCTGAAACTATAAAAGTAGCTATTAATAACAGAGTTATTATGAATATCAATATGTATTATATAGCGCCATTATATCTACAGCATATAAGAAATAAAAGGCTGCCTGATTACAGCATTCTTTATCAAATTATGCATGAAGCAGAGATCAGCTCTCTTCTTAAACCTGCAGTCCTGAATTGGAATGAGCAGGTTTGAAAATGGACACAAATACACACTATCTGAAGTAACTTGGCATTGCCCAGGTATATTTGTATAATGCTTTCAGGTAAGGATGGTATGGTGGCTCAGTGGTAATGCTGCTGTCTCACAATAAAGAGATATTGGTGTGCCCTGCGGGCGGCACGGTGGCGCAGTGGGTAGCGCTGCTGCCTCGCAGTTGGGAGACCTGGGGACCTGGGTTCGCTTCCCGGGTCCTCCCTGCGTGGAGTTTGCATGTTCTCCCCGTGTCTGCGTGGGTTTCCTCCGGGCGCTCCGGTTTCCTCCCACAGTCCAAAGACATGCAGGTTAGGTGGACTGGCGATTCTAAATTGGCCCTAGTGTGTGCTTGGTGTGTGGGTGTGTTTGTGTGTGTCCTGCGGTGGGTTGGCACCCTGCCCAGGATTGGTTCCCTGCCTTGTGCCCTGTGTTGGCTGGGATTGGCTCCAGCAGACCCCCCGTGACCCTGTGTTTGGATTCAGCGGGTTGGAAAATGGATGGATGGAATGGTGTGCCCTGCATGAAGTTTGCATGGTTTCCTCATCAGTTTATGTTTCTCAGTTTATTCTCACAAACCAAAGACATGCAGGTTGGGTGGACTGGAATTTCTGCATTAACCCCTAATGTGTGGGTATAGCAGAAGTACCCGGTGTTACTCGGATATAATGGGTTCTGGTAAGGGCAGCATGGTGGGACAGTGGTAGCATTGCAACCTTGCAGTAAGAAGATTGAGGTGTGCATCTCAGGTGTTCCTTGCATGGAGTTTGAATGTTCTCCCTGTGTCCACGGTTTCTGTTTCTTCCAGGTGCACTGGTTTTCTCCCACAGTCTAAAGGTACACAGTTTAGGTGAATTGGAGGTGCTAAATTAACTCACAGTGTGTGTCTGTATATATATATATATATATATATATATATATATGCACTCACTCACACACACACACACACACACACACACACACACACATACTGTATATATTCACACTAGATGAAGTACTTGGCATTGCCCAGGTATATCTGTATAATGGGTTCTGGGTGCTACAGTGGTGCCATGGTAGTGCTGCTGCCTCACAGTAAAGAGACGGAGGTTCGCATCCTGGGTGTCCCCGACATGGATTATGAATGTTCTCCCCATGTCAAAAGTACTGGTTTTCTTCCACAGTCCAAAGACATGCAGTTTAGGTGGACTGGAGTTTCTAAGTTGATCCCTGATGTGAGTATGTAGATGTATATTGTGTTGAGAAATTGGACAAGTGTTGGTTTCTCTCTGAGATCCTTATTTATTTGTGGCAAAGCTAATAGTATAAAGTAACCAAATTGTAGAAAGAGAAAGGACTGGTTAAACCGTAGCTTCGTTCCAGATAGTGCTTCTGCGGGCTAGCGTGGCTTTAGAAAGTCCTAAAATGAACGCTGACTTCTGGCTGTCGTGGTGCCTATTAACGGCTGGCACTGGGAAGGGCTGGAGATGTCATTGGTGTTCTTCATAAAGCTCCTGCTCCATTCTAAGACTGGAAGTGAGGTCAGCACATGCACTTTCACGTAACCCGTCCTCGATGTATTGACTTGCTCTCAGCTGCTAACTCACTCCCTCAGTGTTATATTGGTGAATTGTCATATCTAAACTGGCTCTAGTGGGGTGTGTGTGTGTGTTTGCCCAGCGGTGGACTGGCACCCTGTTCAGGTGTTGTTCTTGCCTTGCACTCTGTGATTGCTGGGAAAGGCTCCAGCTACCTCACAGTCCTGTCCTGGATGAGTGGGCTAGGAAAATGGATGGATGGTTTAAGGTAAGAACACAAATAGGCCTTTTGTCATTACAGCGTAAAATGCCAGTGTCCCATCTGTCATCTGTTCTACAACTCTAACAATTTCTATGTTCTTATAATTTAGAAGCTTAGAATTTGTTCTTTTTGTGTTTGATAGGATTCCATAATTGCAGTAACTTCATGTTATGGTGGAACCATGAACGCTACTTTGTATGTCCTGATTTAGTGTGGTTTTACAAATATATATTTAATCTCACATTAATTAACTGTGAAAAATCCTCACACTGTTCCACTCTATTCAAACTAGTGTGGTGCTGAGGTGTCACCCATTGTACGGGTGAACTCGGGTTCTAAACTGAAATCCTGAGGTGGTTCGTCATGTGGTGTGGTGCAGCAACACGTGGTATCAGGGCTTGCTCCAACATTAATTAACTTGATGGATTGTTGAATAATTCAAACAATGGACTGTGGAAAGCATCAACAAAACAGAGCCTGAAGGGACTGGAGTTCTCAAAGGCCACTGCAAGATTCTGTATTATTATAAGGGACATCACTAGTGGCAGTATTTTTAATAATGTTATAAAGATGACTCAAAGTTAATTCATTCAATGTTAACTTGAAATTACTACTAATCACAGTGCTGTAGTGAAGCACATCCTCGTGGGCAGATGCTGGAGGCTCCTGCAAAACTGCAGGGTCCACAGAAGTGCCCAGTTTGTGAATTCTGACCACAGACTTGTTGTTGCTACTCTGAAGATCCAGCTTAGGTCCAGTAGGTTACCTCCTACTAGGAAAATGAGCCTGGATTTGGCCAGACTCCAAGACCAGGCTGTTTCTAATGAGTTTGCACGCAGTTTCTGTGAGGAACTTGCGGATTTGGGCGTGACTGCCGATCCTAATATGATGTGGGAGACCTTCCATGACAAGACCCTGAAGGTTGCTGAGAGTTATGTTGGTGTTACTGGTGTTCCCAGAAGGAGAGGTTTCATCTCGCAGGGCACCCTGGGGATATCATCGAGAGGAGTCGCTGCACACAGCTCAATGGCAACTCTAGTCTGTACCGGGAACTGAAGCGTTTGTTAGAGGAATCTCTGAGCAAGTTACACAACATCTGTGGTCTAGCGACCCACGTCCTGCTTACAGAGAGATCGAAGCATTATGTATATCCGAATCTGTTCCTTGGAGAGTCGCAGTCAGGGTGGCTGATAGAACGGTCCTTACGGATGACATTGCAGTTGTGACACGCTGGGCTAGCTACTTTGAGCAGCTGTTCAAAGCTGATTCTCCAGCTAGGACCTTGGATATCTCTGGGTCCATGATTCTTGGGGCTTATCCTCCAATTAGCTGTGAACCACCCATTCTCACTGAGATTGCATAGGTGATGAACCAGCTGAGGGGATGCAAGGCTGCAGGGATCTGTGGTATCCGGGGTAAACTTCTCCAGGTTGGTGGTAAGGCTGTCCTCCTGGCATTGCAAGCAATCTTTGCTTCCATATGGGAGACTGGCACCATCCCAACTGACAGGAAAATGGGACTTATCGTCCCTATCTGGAAAGGGAAGGGTGATCGCCTGGATTGCGGCAACTACAGGGGGGTAACACTGCTCTCGGTGTCGGGTAAGGTCCTTGCTAGGGACGTCCTCAATAGGAGCCATCATAACTTGCTCACCTACCAGCTACCAGAACGGTCTGGTTTTACACCTAAGAAATCTACCATTGACCGCATAATGGGACTGAGGGTTCTCATGGAGCACAAACGTGTTTCTTTGCAGCCTTTCTCGATTTTCGCAAAGCGTTCGACTCAGTTGATCGAGCTGCCCTGTGGGACATCCTGAGAGTTCATGGGATCCCCTCGAGGTTGCTGGATATCATGAGCGGCCTGTACACTGGTACTGTGATTGCTGTGCAGAGTGGAGGCAGAACCTCTGTGTTTTTCACAGTTGATTCTGGGGTTAGTCAGATGTGTTTTTTTGTTCCTACTCTGTTCAATACTTGTATGGACTGGGTGTTGGGCAAGGTTGTGGGGTCCTGTGGAACATCTGTTGGTGAAGAAAGATTCATGGATCTTGACTTTGCTGACGATGCTGTGATCTTCGCAGAGTCAATGGAGGCTCTGATCGGGGTGCTCAAGAGACTGAGCAAGGAATCTGAGTGTCAGGGCATGTGAGTGTCCTGGTTAGTGTCCTGGTGAGTGTCCTGGATAAAAACCAAGATCCAGGCCTTTAATGACCTCTTAGGCACAGGCACCATCAGTGTGTCTGTCTGCGGAGAGAGAGTTGACCTTGTTGAGCGGTTTGCTTACCTTGGCAGTGACAGTTGTGTCTCTGGTGACTCTTCCTATGAAGTCAGTAGACTGATTGGGAGAGCATGGGGAGTTTTGAGGTCACTGGAAAGGGGTGTGTGGTGCTCCGGATATCTATGCAAAAGAACGAAGGTCCGAGTCTTTAGAGTCCTGGTGCTTCCTGTCTTGCTATATGGTTGCGAGACATGGATGCTATCCAGTGACCTGAGACGAAGACTGGACACCTTTGGTACTGTGTCTCTCTAGAAAATCCTTGGGTACCATTGGTTTGACTTTGTGTCGAATGAGCGGTTGCTTACAGAGTCTCGAATAAGGTGCATTACCTGCATTGTGAGGGAGCATCAGTTATGGCACTATGGCCATGTGGCATGATTCCCTGAGGGTGATCCAGCTCGTAAGATCCTCATTGTTGGGGATCTGAGTGGCTGGACTAGGCCAAGGGGTCACCCACGTAACACCTGGCTGTGGCAGATAGAAGGTCATTTCCGGAGGGTGGGACATGGATCGCATGTCTGCATGAGGGGTTGCCAACCGGGATCCCGAGATGTTTTGTCGTGTGGTGGGTGCGGCTACGCACTGTACCTGTGCATGCTCCTCAACTTGACTTGACTTGTAGTGAAGCCTAAAATTATACCTGTCTCCTCATTAAATTAACTTAATTAAATGTCTACCATCATAAAAAAGTAAAAGCTACTAATGCCATCCACAGTCATTCTCCTTCTACAGTATTCTGAAGGCTAAATCGGCTTGTGCTATAAATTCACAATTCATTCTGTTTCATTGTGACTTATCTCTATTGCACTTAGTAATGATATGCAGGTGTATAATAGTGTTGGCTTTTTCAAAAATGTAAAGTTTTGCTTTTATAAAAACTGTGGTGTCATCAGTTCATTTAAGAATTATTGTCACATGTATGAAATGCAATGAAATTCCTGTCTGCACATTTCATGAACACGAAGCAGGTCACCACTGTCCTTGTCCTACGGCCTAAATGTCACTCCATTGGTTTTGTAAATTATCCACTGTAAGAGAAAACACAAACAATCATAAAGAGTTGGGGCACCCGTAGACAAACCCTGTGTAATCAGAAATAAAAGGCGGGTTGCAAATTTGTTAAAAATGGAAAGAAATGTTTTCACAGACATGAGTTTCAAAAGTGACTGATTCAAGCTGGCACAACTTCCAGTGATAAGGACTTCCGGCAGATGGGAGGACTAGCAGAAGTGATGTCACAGGTAGTAAAGTCATTAATCTTCCCGTCCGCACCACCCTGTGCTCTGTCACACGCATGTCACCATCTCTCCAGTCATTTTCTAAACCTCTTTATCAAATAACATCACAAAATAAAAGGTAGCGGTTAGCTATACATCTAAGTTTCCTTTTGCATACAGTTTTGTGATATTGATGCTAAACTTAATTTCTCATACTTTTTCTCAAATGCGAAACTAATTAAAAAGGACGTTTTGCAGTTTTAACAAATTTTGTGAAGGTGAAAAGATAGGAACATTGCTCTTTAAGAGTTTGGCAACACTGTAACCCCTTTTTATTATCACGCTTATATTAACTTCAGTTCGATTCCCGGGTCCTCCCTGCGTGGAGTTTGCATGTTCTCCCCGTGTCTGCGTGGGTTTCCTCCGGGCACTCCGGTTTCCTCCCACAGTCCAAAGACATGCAGGTTAGGTGGATTGGCGATTCTAAATTGGCCCTAGTGTGTGCTTCGTGTGTTTGTGTGTGTCCTGCGATGGGTTGGCACCCTGCCCAGGATTGTTTCCTGCCTTGTGCCTTGTGTTGGCTGGGATTGGCTCCAGCAGACCCCCGTGACCCTGTGTTCGGATTCAGCGGGTTGGAAAATGGATGGATATTAACTTCACCTGTTTGTTGTCTGGTACAAATTTTGTAATCGATATTTAACCCACTTCCTATTGTTCAAATGACTTGAGATTTTGCACACTTACTCGCTTCTGATGACAATACATGAATCAATAATCACTTTCACTAATTGATCAATTAATCCTTGTTAATTAAGAAATCAAATATTCATATGAAGAATAGTTCAAGATTTCACCAATAGATGGCGCTAGTAATGGATAGAAATATTAATGGCAGTGTTAAAATATTCATTACAAAATTATACTAAAACAAACCCAAGACTAAAAAGTTGAAAATAATATATAACACTTTTTTAAAAACATGCTTATATTAAGTTAAAAAGTGTACTAAAAAGTAAAAAATAAGTCTCTCATACATCACTTGTAAAATAAAAGCGTGGGCGCTTTTTTGAATGTTGATTGATGAAAAGCGCCCATGCTTTTATTTTACAAGTGATGTATGAGAGACTTATTTTTTACTTTTTAGTACACTTTTTAACTTAATATAAGCATGTTTTTAAAAAGTATATTTTATATATATATATAATATATATTGACTTGTAAATATTTCTCAGAAAATGGTCTGAAATGCGTTTGGAAATTCAACATGGTGAAAAGCAAACCACAATGAGACAAAATTGCACAATCTCTATAAAATCCAATGTCTGCCTGTCTGTATGTTTGTCCGCTTTTCACAAAAGAGAAGTACTTAACGGATTTAGATCGGGTTTTCTGTATTATTTGCTTGAACATTCTGGTTGATTTTGTGACTTCTTTCATTGCGCTAAGAATCATAGTTTGCTTGCAGGAGTAATATATTCACGCTAATCCGAGACAGGAGTTGCGGGCCGAGGTGAGGGGGAAGCGTGATGTCAGGAGTAGAGAGCCTGGCGGTGCCCTCCTCACTGTGCTGTTTCACTAATACGCGGGTGGGGCCACGGGGGATGGCTAGTCTTACATAAAAGCTGTAATCTGGCAAAGGAATTAAATTGTTATCCAAATTAGTTAAGAAGAAAACACTGTACCTGTGGTCTTAGATGAGATCCCACTTTGTCCGGTACATAATTTTGTGCGTGCTTAAAAGGCTCCTCCCATTAGCTCCAGCTTACTCCTACTGCCTGATGGAAATTTTAATTCTACTTAGGTACTTCTTTTTTGAATATCCCTGACTCAATGCTGGTCAAAGACTATTTGCTGCCATAGGCAAGGGGGATGGATATTACGCCTCATTTTCCAAGGCGTGTATCCTGTATTATTAGACTTCAATAACCTGTGTAATCCCTCCTCGGCGGCGGCAACAGTAGCAAAAACCGCGACTCTTTGTGTATATACCTTGTAAGGAACGCGCACCTGAGCACAATCTGGAGTGTCCCAGCAAAAGGTCTGAATACTTACAGGAATGAGAGATTTCAGTTTCTGATTAATAATACATTTTCAAACTTTCCTGAAAACATGCTTTCTCTTTGTCATTATGAGTTTTTGAGTATAGATTGATGGGCAAAAATGGTCGCAATAAAGTGTGTAGGAAGTGAAGGGGTCTGAGTACTTACTAAATTCATTGCATATATATATATATATATATATATATATATATATATATATATATATATATATATACACATATACAGTTGTGCTGATAAGTTTACATACCCTGGCACAATTTGTAAAATGTGCACCATACTTAAAAGAAAAGCTGACTGATCAGGCAAAATACATTTAATTTACTTTTAATAGAATCCAAATTAAAGTATAAGGCATCACAAAATAGCACAGCCATTAAACAAAACATAGCAATAAGGAAAATGATGAGATGGTCCTGTTCAAAAGTTTACATACCCTTAGTTCTGCCTACTGTGTATTGCCCCCTTTAGCATCAATGATGGCATGCAGTCTTTTGTGATAGTTGTAGACAAGGCCCTTGATTTTCTCAGATGGTACAGCTGCCCATTCTTCTTGGTAAAAAGCCTCCAGGTCCTGTAAATTCTTGGGTTGTCTTGCATGAACTACATGTTTGTGATCTTCCCAAAGTGGCTCAATGGAATTGAGGTCAGGAGACAGTGATAGCCACTCCAGCACCTTCACTTTTTTTTTTGCTGTAGCCACAGAAGGGTCAATTTGGCCTTGTGTTTTGGATCATGTCGGAAGATCCATGTGTGTCCCGTGCACAGCTTCAGGACTGATGAATGCAAGTTGTCCTCCAATAGTTTCAGGTAACATGCTGCATTTATTCTGCCATCAATTTTCACTAAGTTACATGTACTGCTGTAGTTCACAGACCCTCAGAATATCAGAGATCCACCTCCATGCTTCACGGTAGTGATGGTGGGCCTTTTTGCATCCTCTCCAAACATACTATTTATGGTTGTGACCTTAAGGTTCAATTTTGGTCTCGCCATTCCAAAGGACATTGTTCCAGAAGTTTTGAGGCTTGTCTAGATGCTTTTTTGGCATATTGTAAGTGGACTATTTTGTGGTGTTGGAACAGTAAAGGCTTTTTTCTTGCTGCTCGACTGTGAAGTCCATTTTTGTTTAAGTGCCTCCTTATTATGCATCTTGAAACAGCACCACCAATTGTTTGCAGAGAAGCTTATATTTCAGGTGAAGTGGCTTGTGGGTTTTTCTTTGCATCTCAACAAATTATCATGGCAGAAATCTGTTGGTGTATGTGACCGTGGCCTGGTAACAACAGAACCCCTAACTTTCCAATTTTTTATCAGAGTTTGAACACTACTGATAGGCATTTTCAGATCTCTGGATATCTTTTTATAATCTTTTCTCGCAGGTCCTTTGACAGGCCTTTTGCTTTCCCCATGGCCTGGTATCCAGCAAAGTCAGTGCAGCTCTGCATGAATTTAAATGGACTTTTTATGCACAGACACTGATTACAATCAAAGAGGTTACAGATGTGGACAGTCTCCATTAATTACCTTTAATATTGAACCTGTGTGTTTCGACGCATGTGTATATTATCAGCCCCAACATTCAAGAATATGCAAACTTTTAATCAGGCCCATTTCAGTTATCATTATGATTTAAAAAGGGCGCAGACAATTATGTGATAATAAATTGTCCATTAAGGGTTTTAGAGAGCTGTTTCTTTTCAACCTGGAATCACATTTATATTGTGTTCCACAGACAGCCAATCTTCTTTAAAGTTTTTCTCTGAACTCATAAATTAAGAACTGTACATATGAAGATGCATGCTTTAATAATGGGGGTCTAAAAAAATCAGAAAATCTTTCTTTTCTTGAACACTGTTTTTCTTTGGTAAGTCTCTTTTTATGACTTCAAAACCTAACTTTAAATCTGATTGGTTGAAGGTAGATGACTGTCCTTGGACAACAACTGTGGTCTGGTTCCTGTGACAACATAAAACAGTACTGTAAATAATAAAAATTATAGTAACAATAATATTTGTTAATTTACACAGGACTACATGAAATCCTTTAGCCACACAATAAGATTATTTTTAAAGTGGTTTATTAGAATTGTATATGTTTATTTGCTTAGTAAAAGACCATTAAATTTAACAAATATTAATACAATTAAAAGCAACATTAGTGTGTTTTATTTTTAAAACAACTTGGTATTTATGTGGCCAGCCTTAGAATATAAAACGGAGGCCGTTCCCTTGGGCACATTCTTGTATACTTTTTACAAGAAGACCTGTAGTAAATTCTTCAAACCTTTTTTTTCCTGGATTTGAGTCTGATATTAATTTTAGCAGCTTTTTGTTCATTTCCCTGTCCAAGTTTTCCCACACAGCTTCAGTTATACTGAGGTCAGGGCTTTGTTGGTGGACAATCTAACACTTAGTGCTCCATCTGCAGACCTCCAGTTCAGATAGGTCTTAATTGTATTAACAGTGTATTTTGAGTTATTATCTTTGTGAAAGATGTTATTTCCAGTAAGTCATTTTCCTGAAGGTACAGCTTTTAATCAAAATCCATCTGTATTTCTCAGCAGTTATCATTCCACCGATTTTGATTACTTTTAGCTGAAATGCGCACACAGTATAACACAGCCGCTACTGTGCCTCACAGAAGGCAGCAGACAGCCATCCATGTACTTTTCAACAGCTCTTCAGCTAACACATTGGCATTTTCTAAATCAGATATTTAAAATTTTCACTCATCACTCTATAAGACCTGCTGCTATTGGTTGTTGCTTAATAACTTATGATCTTCCCAATTTCTCTGCTTGTTCTTTTTTGTAGGAGTGGTTTCTTAGCTGTGACAATCCATACAAGACAATTTGTTTTAAGGCTTCATCACACAGTTGAAACATGTACATTGATTCCAAATGATTTGACCAGATGTTCAGTAAGCAATTCAATGGATTGTCTTCTATCCCTTAAGGAGGTGACCTTTGAGCCCTGTGTATCAGATGCAGAAATCATTTAGGGTCTTCTACCGGCTTTATGTCCTCAGTTTACCCATTTTCTGCAATTTTCTTTGATAGGTTGGTCACTACATCTCAAAAATTTCGGTTTGTTGTGCTATTAGTTAGTGACTGTTTTCTTGTTTGTACAAAATTATAACTTTATTTTTGTTTAAGTGTGTTAGCTCCGCCAATTTCAGACCACTCCTTGATGCTCCCCAGTATCTGTGGTTAGCACACTATACAACAATATATTTGGAAAACTGCACCACTAGCACACATCTGCTCTTGTTACTTCATCAGTCTGAATCGTGGGGGCTGCTGGTGGACTTTAATAAACCAAGGAAAGGCTGAGGTGTCTCATTGAAAGGAAACAAACAGGTGCTATTCTAGCCCTTTTAAACTAGCAATACATTTTTGGAAAAATAAAAACAATTCTTGTTACTTTTTATTGTATAAAAGACCAGCTGTCCCCAGTGGCTCCGGCCATGTAGTAGTGAAACAGGACAAATATTTTTAAAAAATCAAATAAAAAAAAATAATTCTAGCCAAGCAGAATCTCCAACATCAAATGCTGGCACTGTATCTGATCGTGTTCAGCTCTGACGGGAGAGCATCCCCTGCTTGGGGAGAAACGCATGTTGCCATGATATCTCTGGCAGTCATTAGCTACCCTCAAAAAACACATGTAGCTCTGATCTCTCTCTCAAAAACGTCAAACGTTACTTCTCAACAATCTATAGATGATAATGTCTGTTGAATAAACAGGTATCGCTAGCTAAGGAGAGGCAAGGTACGCTCCAACACATGGAGAGAGGTAGACCGACTCGAACGAAGGCTAGTGTGTGAGTGAGGAAGGAGGACCCCCTTAACTAGGATAAGGCGGTCGCTAATGGGGTTGGTGACATTCCATGTACTGAGTTTTCTTGTGGAGAAAACATAGCAGTGTGCGCGATGGTGTAATGCAGCATATTTTCCACATGAAGACACACTACATGTCACATTTTTATAAAGTTTTTTGTTCTCCTCGATGGTGATGTGAACGAGAGGCATAAGTACAATTGATTACATGCTTTACACAGCACCCTAAAGAACACACATCATCACAAAAGTGTGAGTAGGGCTTTACGGAGCAGTATTCTTGTATTCCACCTAAAAAGGAACAAAAAAATCTTTGAAACTTCAAAAAATGCTCAAGTGAATTGCAGTTTCCACAATTGAGAATTTGTCTGCAAAATGAAGTTTAGTGTCAGTTTCAGAAAATTGTATGTGAATCGAGACTTGCCTGTTTCACTCATCAAAATTATAGTAAATCCTTTCAATTCATGTAGATTATGGTCACAGGACCCCTACAAATGCAAAAATCCACTGATATGTTTTGGGCCCATGACTACTGAATATTCTAAGTTTATTTCACTAAATAAGTTGTGAAAAGTTGCAAGAAATGCAAGATAGAATGACTGGTGCAATTGAATCACATGTGTAACACTTGCTGCTGAGACAAACACGAATGGCATCCCCCAGAAAAAAGTCATAGTTCAGAAGTTATTTAGTGAACTGTAACTTTTTACAGACTTTAACTTATTATAATAAACAACACAAAATGATTAATATTACCAATATAAAGGAAATCCAGCAAAACACTAAGCACAAAATAATAAACACTCACGAGACAGTCCAGTTTCACAGATGCAGATGATGGTGGTATAGTTATGAAATAAAATCTCCAGAGAACAGCCTCCTGAAAGTGATGTAAAGCTTTGTCCTACTGTGATGATTTGTAGAAGTTGGGCACACTCCCAGGAGGAGACGTGTTCCAACTTGGATGAAATCACCCGACAGCAGGTACAGGACAAGAACATAAGTCCGGAGAAAGTTGTAATCTGATAGGTGTAATTGTAATCCAATTGGATTTAAATGGGATTTAATGTTTAATTAAAGGTTTGAAGTACTAAATTTTATTCATTACATGACACGTCTCGTCAGACCCATGAACCCTTGACAGGATGCCAGTCCACTGCAGACATATATACAGTATCTGCATCACGGAGAATTCTCAGGGTCCCTCTATTCTTAGATGTATTGTAGATTTATAGATACATCTTCTAAGAAATAATTAAAAAATTCCCAACCAATCATTGTAGCTCACTGTAGGTAGCATTTAAGATGTGTGTGACAAAGGATATAGTTACAACATGGAGAAGGAGATGTTACAAGTGGCGGCGTAAGGAGTGAAAATTCTTTTAGCAGTCAATCGATAACTCGTACATAGCAATCCCGAAGACCATGGAGGAGACAGGGGTCACATGACATGAGCACTGCCCTGCTGCACAGCTTGCCTAATGAGTAATTCAAAATTTTCATCACCTGGCATTTTTACTTCTGACCTTTTGAATACTTTACATAAATCAGAGATTGTAGAAATGCTATATTACATAACTGAGTTATGCCTGCACAGTGTTAAATGCCTTAATAATGTATTCAAGACTCATTACATTGCAACTGCCAATTAACATAACTTGAATAAAAAAGAATCACAAACTTTTGTAATTAATTCCTTCTTTAATTAAGCATGTCTGACCATAGTATTTTTTATGAAATGGGACTCGCTAAGCTAATCATTTATGACAAATATTAAGAAATAACAGAAGTGAAAGGCTTCTGGAACCAATGTAGGAAGCACCTTAAGACAGAGAAACTCGTATCTGTTGCACCTCTACATGACAAGCACTTTTTTCAACCCTTTCAAACATACACAGTATTTAATGTTTGGAAAATGTCAGGGATTAAAACCTTTAGAGACTCCAATAATATTTTTGCATCCTACATACAATTAAAATTCAGATTTAACTTCTCATCAATACAATTTTCCCAAGTACTTTCAAGCAAAAACTTTGCTAAATGGAACCTGCCCAATTTTCTTCACCTTCCACTTCTTTCTATTCCAGAAAAAATATTGATCAGTCTTGAAGACTCAGGTAGCATCTTTACTTCTTCTTCTTTCGGCTGCTCCCACAACAGATGATCTCCTTCCAGATCTTCCTGCCTTCTACATCTTCTTCTTTTATAAAAAAGATTTTAAAGGTCCTTCCTTTCAATGATCCCAGGGTACAATGGGAAAAGGATCTTTCACTTAATATTTAAGAAAAGGAGCGGGAGGCATACATGCACAGAATACACTCCACCTCCATGAGAAATTGAGAAATCTGAACAGCTTCACGAGGACCACCAAGAAGCAGACAAAAACAGACAATGCTGCCATTTATTTCTTTCCATATGAAGCACTATGTGGAATCGTATGTGTTCATTTTTGAAAGTGTTTTTTTTTTCCTGCACCCTAATCTGTCTCTGATGATGATGATGATGAGATAAAGTAGGCATTAAACAAATGAGGATGGGCTTTATGTGTGGGCATACTTGCTACACAAGTGTTCAGGTTTGGGACTTCTCTGGTTATCCTATAATTTACCATCAGAGTGCCGCATTCTGATATTCATTATGGCCATCTGTTTGCAGTTGTTAGCAGCTAACAAAGGTGAAAAAGCGTGAAATATAAAACAAACAAGTTGGTGTAATAGCTGTCAAGGTATAATCAAAACAGTTAACTAATTTGTAGTCAAAGTCACACAGAATGTTTCTTCATTTTAAAATAGACAAGTTTTTAAATTCTGCTATGTTTGTGGTTTATTCACCAAATGTATGTTTTTCAGTCGGAAGTTTTTTAAATTTAAAACTATGTACATCACGATCTATTCAAGATATTGCATCAAAAATTTAACTGTCTTGACATATTTTCTTGAAAAAAAAAGTAACACATTTCAACAAAAATTCATCCATGGGGGCTGAGATTTTTTTATGAGGAGAGACAGACCAATGTCGGCTATTGCAATAGGTGCTTCACATATTATATGTGAATGCACCTAAAACAGAGATACAAAGCTAAAGATGCCATTCTATATAAATGTAATGAATTATTATTATTGTTATTATTTTGCTAAAAACTATACCTGACATTGGCAGCTTTTTCAGAAAATAAACCAAAATGTTGATTTGAACAAGCCGTAAATACTGCAGTTGAGGTGAATGCAGCTGACTTTACAGATAGTCTGGAAAAAGCTAATAGTGCTGCCTCTAGCAGCAAAGTGCAGTCTGATAACACCGACACAGATGTGAACAACAACAATGTGGCAAATAATGAGGCCACTACAGATGGTAAGACGCATAAAATCAGGCAAAACCTGAGCAAGGGGATAATTATGTGGACTGTTGTTTTATTTGGTGTAAATATGCAAGCTCAGTCCATTCCAGGAGACAAAGCTGGAGGTAGCAGAGTTAAAGATGCTAAGATTTGCACTGGTTGTGACGAGGATGGATAGGATTAAAAATGAGTACATTAGAGGATCAGCGCAGATTGGACGGTTAATAATAATAATAATAATTCATTACATTTATATAGCGCTTTTTCTCAGTACTCAAAGCCCTATCCACACAGGGAGGAACCGGGAAGCGAACCCACAATCTTCCACAGTCTCCTTACTGCAAAGCAGCAGCACTACCACTGCGCCACCTGTATGGTTTGGAGACGGTGGCACTGACCAGAAAGCAGTAGACAGAGCTGGAGGTGGCAGAGTTAAAGATGATAAGATTTGCATTGGGTTTGACGGGGATGGGCAGGATTAGAAATGAGGACATCAGAGGGTCAGCTCAAGTTGGACTGTTGGGAGACAAAGTCAGAGAGTCGAGATTGTGTTGGTTTAGACATGTGCAGAGGAGAGATGGCGGGTATATTGGAAGAAGGATGCTAAGGATAGAGCTGCCAGGGATGAAGAAAAGAGGAAGGCCTAAGCAAAGGTTTATAGATGTGGTGAGAGAGTACATGAAGTTTGTGGGTGTAACAGAGCAAGATGTAGAGGACAGAAAGATATGGAAGAAGATGATCCGCTGTGGCAACCCCTAACAGGAGCAGCCAAAAGAAGAAGAAGAAGAGTGACATAGGTTTCTTAAAAATGTTTAATTGATATTCTTTAACTGCACTATCAAAATTTGATTTTCCGCAGATGTGATGTTGCTCTCATAAAGATGTTTGTTGCATTCGTTTTAATTTACTAATGAACAAAAAACAGGAAAGTGAACTTGACCAGATGTAAAAATAAATAAATAAATAAATCTAGAATTAATTTGTTATAGTATATCCAAAAAATATTAGATTTGTTTTCTTCTTTAGTCCCTGTACCTGATTTTTTAATTACATGTCTGATGTTCGTAGTGTGTATGTGTGTGTCCCTCACGGGGGTCTTTTAAGCTTTGAAATGTTGGGACTTGAAGGGGTCTTAATCTGGCCCTTTAGTTATCCAAACTTAGATAAATTTTATGAGAAGTCAAATGATTTGTACATGACTCCATCTGTGTTGGAAATTGGTGGATCAGTTTCTTTCAATTATTCTGTAACTAAAAGTTTGAAAATTAAGACGAAATTTTAAGGAAGCCAGAAATCTAACGACACAGAAGTTAACATAAAAGGAAGCTTACAAAACTTACAAAACTTTTCTTTGAGTTCTGTGCAGTCCAGTGTACAGAAGTGGAAAAAAATTGTAGAACTGCTACTGCACTGTCACAGGGTAGCCATTTTTTAAGTTGCTTCTTAAGAAAGCTACTGCAAGAGCAGCCATTATGCTAAATGAGTTATTGAAGTCAGTAACTGCAACTGCATATGATATTCATGGATAAGCACTGCCCAAACCATTCCATAAGGATGATGTATATGGGATAATGGTAAGGTAAAATCATGGAAGGGTACAGTTTATTTCTTTACAAATTAGATTAGAAATCTTTATTGTCACATACACTGCAAAGAGCATAGTGAAATTCTTGTACCACAATTGTGGAAAGTCAAGATAGGGACAGGCAATTATCCACCTTAATTAACTGAGCAGCGGTAGAAGTTGACTAGTGTTTAAGATCCCACCCTAAAGCTGTTTAACCTTTTCAGGAATAAAAGCCTTTTCTGGACCTTTTTGAGTATGCAGGTCATGTTGACAGACAACCATCGTCAGTCAGTGGTCTAGACACACAGAAACCTGAAGTTGCTAACTATCTGGACTGGGGAGCCGTTGCTGTGGAGTGACACATGAGTGCCTCTGTTCTTTCTGAAGTTAACAATGGCCTCCTTTGTGTTGTTGACATTCAGGGAGAGGATGTTATAATGGGGCACCATACAGTCAAGTCTTTTACCTCCCTCCTGTAGGCCACCTAACTGACATCTGGAGAAACGTCTTGTGGGTTGATAAGATTAAAGTGAAACATCCTGATGCTACATGTGGTCTGTATCAAACACTGAATGAACAGCAAGCAGGTTTCATCCTCTCCAAACTTAATGTATGGTAGAATGAGACTCATACTGTATGTAGTACTGAGTGCTGGGAATCTTATCAGAAGTGCAGGAATGGCAAACAAGGCACTATAGTGGGAAATGCTGGCTACAAACCTGCATCCCTCTTCCAGAAAACATAAACTTGGAAAGAAAATAGACATTTTGTAAATAACAATTAAAATGTGCCTTTTTTCCCCTACAGGAGATTTCCTCAAGAATCATGAAGAATATGGAGTAGTATATCCAACAAAAGTTGGTTCACAAGGAGAATTTTTGTCACATATTCTACCCCATCATGTAAGGACAAAGAGGAACATTGAAACAAACCTTAATCGTGTTTATTACAATGTAAACTACAAAGGGAAAGATCTATTTCTCAATCTTACAGTAAACCACAATTTAATATCTAGTAGCTATGTCCTCGAGAGGAGATCTGGAAGCCTGCATGATGCTAAGATGCAGCCCAGAAATCATCATTCCTGTTACCTCATTGGCACTGTGACAGATGCCCACCTAACAAATGGACCTGCAGCTCTGAGCACCTGCACTGGGCTGGTAAGTCTTGTGATTTTTCCCAATACATTTCTTTGTCACTACATTTTTGACGTGACTTGCTCTACTTTATGCTTACCTGGAACTGGTGATAAGTATGGACTTCGAGGGACATGTATGTTTTTAACTATTGCCATAAATTAAGTCTTTTAGATATAAGGTTTTAAATTGGGGTTTTGCACGACTTTTAATTGGATTATAAATTATATGTTGGTATGTCAAGACTATTATATTTTACAGTCTACTTTGGTAACAAAATGACTTAATGTAACTGAATTATAATTTAATAAACAGTATTATGTATTTTTGATATTTGGTCTGGTTGTTGAGCAGTTGTTAGGTCAGTCCTTGTTGTCTGGCATGCGGCATCACAATTTCAAAGGTATTAAAGTCAGTGTTGTACACTTCCTAGTTTGTCCAAGTTTATGGATCTTGCTAAAAATATTTGGTGCTAGTTTTCACCCATTATTTATAGATTTTTTTTTGTTTTCAAGTACAACTTATGCCTTTTGGTTCAGCTTTGGTTGCATGAAACTTTTCTCGGTTCTCACCCTCTTACTCTGTTATCTCTACGACAACTTTAGGGTCATGTCCTTGGTTTTGTTGATAAGATTTTTTTCACTTTCCACTTGCGACCATGGCATATTTTCTGATGTTCAATTTCTTGGTTCTACGAGGGATGTTCAAAAAGTTTCCGCACTTTTATATTTTCATTGGAAACGCTGAAGGAGGGAGTAGTAGTAATTGGGAATTAAAAAGTTGGTATGACGCTGGGAAAATTGCATTGCAAATGAAGGTGACTATGTCTAAATGTGATTTGTTTTTGCAGTTCTTAATAAGTAGAGTTAAAAAAGTGAGGAAACCTTTTGAACGTCCCTCATAATAAAATATATTTATACTGACATTAACCAGTGTAGTCATCACAAACACTGAAAACAATCATAGGTAGAGGTTAAGAGTGAAGTTAAACTTTGTTTTTTGCTCATTTTTTATATGCAAACAAACCAAAGCAAGAAACAATAGAAGTAATCCAAACACAATGAGAGAATGTCAATAAAAACAGAAAAAGGAAACCCACCTCTAATGTACTATATGATGTCACTTTTATTTTGTAATAATGTGTGTGTGTCATTAGGGTGCTGTACGTAGATGTGTATTTGGTAGTTATATTCTGTTTGTAAAGCAATAAAAATAGAATCTCAATGCATAATCTTTTGTTGACTATATTATTGAAAGTAGATACCATCTTCTTTATAATAAAACACTAAAGTCTGTGTGTCAGGTCTCACTGACCAATCTGATTGGTCAGTCTTTGGTGTGATTGGTCAGATTGGCTTTGATGACGCAACAAAAGAGGAAGTGTGAGTGTGAGACACACAGGTAGGAGAAATGGGATGGGAGGTGTGCGGAGAGAGCCGTTCTCAAAGACAGCCAGTATGAAAGCTGAGAGAAAGTCAGAAAGCTGCCTCGAAAATAATGACAGTCTGAGGAGTAGGCTTTACGAGAATGTGTTTAAGTATAGGAGCGCCAGTGAAGAAATGTTTCCACACACACGAATACCAAGGAAATTAGCTGAATGTGCATATAGGGAAAGAAATACCAAATATTTTTTAATTATTCCATAACATGTCTTTGACCAGTAGCGTGGCTAGTAATTCTCTTTTTTTATTCACGTTCAAATATATCACCAGCAATACCCTTGTATCTGGTGGCCCTAGTCAATTAAACATTAAACAAATGGGCCACTTGCCAGTCTAAAAATCTTTTCTACGCATTTCTTATAGGAAGTGTCTAGCCGTCTACATAGGTGAAACAGGAAGACGGCTAGCAGACTTTCTCAGGGTGCTCGTTTGAGCCATTCAAAGCGAACACTTTACAAAGCCTGTGGTAGAACACATCACATCCCTTAATCATAGCCACCCTGATCTCTCTGTTTGTATTCTGTCACAAGGGTTCAGAGACACTTCTCTAAGAAAAACAGAAGAAGCAAAACTCATTCTCAGCCTGGGATCACATACTTCTCCTGGTCTTAATGACCAACTAACTTTTAATCTCTCTGTTCATTTTTTCTAATGGCAGTTTTTCAACATCTACTCTCACGTTTTATCGTTTTGTCTCTCCTGACTTCATTTATTCCTTCCCCTCCTGTATATTTTACCTTCTCTTTCCTTTTCAGTTGCACACCTGATGAAGGCTCTACAACTGAAATATCGTCTTTAATCTTCTTTCCTTTTCAGCATGGAAATAACCTTGTTATCCTTCATAGATGCACACTGGCACAGCTCTACACTAACTCTTTTTTTTATCTTATATTTGAACGTCTACATGTGGAAATGTGTGTATCTGTCCGGCCCGGAAGTGAGAGGAGGAGTCGGGGTAAGGGCTATGCCTCCAAGAAAACAGAAAACTCGCTTAGCCGCTTATAACACAAGCGACATGAGCACATCGGCAAAACTGAACCTCCGAAGAAAGACAGAGTTGCATAGCCACTAACATCGGCAAAATGGTATCCCTTTTACTTTTCCTCCCGATGCTAATGCACAAGCGATGTGAGCAGGTTGGCATAATGAATCCTCCTGGGAGAGAGATGACCAGAGTAGTTCCTTTCAATTACCTGACATCTCTACATTTCAAATTTTTTTCTGATGATTTCAATAGTTTTGTATGACCCTGAGATTTTTACAGCATGGGCTTACTTGGCTAGTAGGTTTATATTGAGGGTGGGCAGCATTGGTCCTAGAGGGCCACATTGGTTGAAGGTTTTTGTTCCAACCCAGTTTCTTAATGAGAGGTCAATTACCGCTGATGAAGCACTTGTTGCTCAAGTGACATTTTGATTCTTCATTTTAGTGGTCTCGCTGATTATGGTTCCCCACCCTGAATTGCTTATTTCAGTCTTAAAGGCAGCATTCACTGTTTTAATGGCTCTTTAATGGCAATAAGATGACAAAGGAGTCAGCGGTTCTTCAACTAACTTGTTTCCATTTACACCTGTATGGATTCATCACAAACAACTTGGTTTAATAAAACACTTAATACAAAAATGTGACAGACTGAAAATGATCCATTTTAGGCTTTAAATCATCTCTATCTATCTATCTATCTATCTATCTATCTATCTATCTATCTATCTATCTATCTATCTATCTATCTATCTATCTATCTATCTATCTATCTATCTATCTATCTGGTTAATATCCTTGGAAAGGAAAAAAAAATCTATGATATAAGAACCTAACATTGCAGATTAAAATTAAATAACACCTGAGATTGTGAATTACTCTTCCATTTTAGCCTTCAAATCATTTGGATGATATCCTTAGAAAGGGGAAAAAAATCTAAGAGATGAGAATGATCTGACATAGCAGAGTTAAAGCACAAACAAGCCATGAAATTAAATTATTGGCAAGAATTGCTTTCTAATTAAGCAATCGGGTTAGAACAAAAACCTGCTGCCATTGTGGCCCTCCAGGATTGATGTCACCCACTCCTGGTTTATGGAGTTTATAGTGTCATTATTGTAACACATACAGAGTACAATGAAGGTGTCACTTAGGTGTGCTAATCATCATGCAACAATTTGCCAGTCTCGTATTATTAAGCATAACCACCTTACCTCGAAACCTTAAATAATCACTTAATGTTATGATAACCAGGACGTAACTCTATCAGACCACTTGGTACAAAACCTGACATATATATGGAAAAGAACAACAATTATCTTGCAATCCCAAAAGACAAAACTATTCAAATTTAAATGGTTTTTCAACTCAATAAAGCACTCCCTAAAGCCTTGCAGACAAAGCAGGAACAATCTCGGTTAAAATGGCAGGCCCAATTTACATGTAAATGAATCAAAGGTATTTATACCTCAGTTTCTAATAATACTGCTATTACATTTGTGAATGACACTGAAGATGACTAATATAAGATACTTTTCAGATCATTTACACTGCTTATCAGACAACATAATAAGTTAAACTCACCTGTTGGCCTTTGTACAATTTGAAGAAAAGGAGGAGAAAATAGAATATTTTTACCATTGCAAAAGCATGAAAGACATGACCAGCGGTGAAGATCATTTCAAACTCGAGTCTGATTATGTGAAATCTTCCGTTTTGCCATGGATCCATTGTGCTGGTATAATAAGATTTGATAATGCTAAGAAAGACAGAAAAAGTGCTTCTTATGTACATGTAGCGTAGAAATCCTTCATGCTTACATTCTCTTGATAATAATTATTCTTTCTCCTAGAATTATGAGTTTCTTCTGACCTGTAGGCATTTTCATATTGCAGGGTTTTATTTAAACATGAGTCAGATTTGGTTTCAGTTTCTGACACTTGGCTGTCACAATTACAAACATCACTAAGTGTATTTCAGTTAATATAAAACTTGGCGTTCATCACTGGATGACAGTTTGTTCTACTTTATGGTTATTAGAGATTTATCTTCAGCATCTACAGTGCAATGTGATTGTAGTTATTAACACAAATCAAATATTTTCGGCTAAAGGCTCCTTAGATATGAACAAGGGACCCCAAAATTCCTGGAATTGATCAATAGCACGGGAGTAGGGTGTAGTTATCGACTAATCCAGCATGTAACACAGGCCTACGGTCTTGGTAATAAGTCTGCCAAGTGGCATTGTGCTGGGTTGATCCAGTGCATATTTCTGACATTTATTCTATAGTCGTGCATGTAGCTTTGGTAATTTTTTCTCTATAAACCATAAAAAACATGTCAGGTCATATGGAACATTATGGTGATAATTGCATTTTTGACATTAACAGACTTGTTGAACAGTCTCTTAATCGGCAACAAAGCACTGAAATTCCATGGCATCTGCAGGAAAGCATCAGGAAATAAACATCCGGAGCAGTGGCACCATGACTGCATACCTGCACACACTGCCATGTCAATCCAATAATCTTTTACCAGAAACAATGTGGTTGTTGCTTTATAATCAACCATATCTGCCATATCTTGATCACTGTGACTTTTTTTTTTGGTCCAAAAAGTAAAATTGAGACTAAAGGGAAGACAAATTACTATGATGTTCGAAATCCAAGAAAAAACCAAGAGAGGCTCTAGATATGCTAATACAAGATAAGTACAGAAAATGTTTGTTAGGAATTGGAAAAATGTATTGAATCTCAAGGCGAGTATTTTGACAGTGACTAAAAGGGAATTGCTGCAAGTGTTTTTGTAACTGTTCGTACATATATTAAATTGCTGTAATATTTAGACTTCTTGCATCAATCCACCCATTGAATAACTACATTATTGTCTAAATTTAGACAGTAGTGTACTTCACCGTGGATTCCACCAATTGCAACACTTTTTTTGTTATTAACCCTTAAACTGGCGGAACCAGCTATAGTTGGTTCCCAATGCAATTTTCCAGCACGCCGGAGCTGAATATATTCGGCGACATGCATTCATTGAACTCCGCAACCGGCTATAGTCGCTTCCCAGTGCAATTTGCCAGCCCGCCGGAGCTGATCAATCAGTGTCGTACATTCGTTGAGCAGCCAGCTCATGACCACTGCTGGCCCTGGCAGCACTGCAGCATCACTGTCCTTGAGATTCAGCCGCTGCACTACAACAACAACAATATATTTTTCTATAGCACATTTTCGTACAAATGATTTAGCTCAAAGTGTTTTATATGATGAAGAAAGAGGAAAAAAAAAAGACAAAATAATTAAAATAAGAGAACACTAATTAACATAGAATAAAAGTATTGTGCCCCCTCTAGGCATTCTACCTAACATAAATGACCTCAATCAGTCCTCATTGTATTCGGGGTTCTCATGGAAGGACTTGATGATAACGGTCACATGGACTTCTGGTCTTTAATCCATCAATGGAGGGACATCACGGTGCTTTGATCAGGTGGTGGTGGTGCAGATTGGCACCACAGAAAACTGGAAAAAGAACAAAAGAGAGAGTAGGGGTTAGTATGGATTTTGGAGCCACCATAAATAATAATGATAATTAATTGAATATACAGAGCATCAGGATTAAACTAAAATGAAGCTACGAGAACGCCATGTTAAAGTAATGTGTTTTTAGCAGTTTTTTAAAGTGCTCCACTGTATTAGCCTGGCAAATTCCTATTGGCAGGCTATTCCAGATTTTAGGTGCATAACAGCAGAAGGCCGCCCCACCACTTCTTTTAAGTTTAGCTCTTGGAATTCTAAGCAGACATTCATTTGAAGATCTAAGGTTACGATTTGGAATATAAGGTGTCAGACATTACGAAATATAAGATGGAGCGAGATTATTTAAGGCTTTATAAACCATAAGCAGTATTTTAAAGTCAATTCTGAATGACACAGGTAACCAGTGTAGTGACATCAAAACTGGAGAAATGTGCTTGGATTTTCTTTTCCTAGTTAAGATTCTAGCAGCTGCATTCTGCACTCGTTGCAATCGATTGATGTCTTACACTAATCTAGTGTGCTACACTAGACTAGCCTGCAAGCATCAGCGCTTACCTCTGTGTGCTTGCATGCAGCCAGTTCAAGCACAGTTGGCTCGGTGATTTGCTGAATTTCATCAATGGCATCAGTTGCACCTTGTACATATAAATAATAGATTGTTGGAGTAGTTTTCTTAATAGTTTTTACAGTTCATTGGCAGTGTGTAAAATGATCTGTATTTCAGTAATTGTGATGCTCTTTGCATGAAAAAAGATGTGTTCCATTAAAATTCCACATTCTCTTTGTGAATTGTGACGTTTACTTAAAAAGTGCAGCAAAAAAGTATTTGGCGTCCGGTTGGATGTGCATTAACCCCCAAGTATGTGGCAGTTTAAGGGTTAAGTGGCAAAGTTTGACCTCATCTGATTTCAACTGATTCAGTTTCAAATATAAAAGATATCACGTTGTTAATTTGCAATTTGCATGTTTCTTCAACTTGGTGATTCTCTGAAGCCTTGAATGAATTTGTACACTTAGGTTCTGTGTTTTAATTAGTTTTTATTTATTTTTTAATGTATTTTGGCTACCTTTTATTCATGTAATGTGCAGAGGCGTGTCATATGAATGCGATCGTCACTTCAGCAACGTCATTATAAATATGCTGTGGTGTTATTCCCTCAGTTAGATAAATGGAAACTCCTTTATAACTCTGACTTTGATTTTTCATTTGCTCCTGCACTTCATTCACTTGATTCCATTCTTTGTTCTTCAGGTTTTGACCTTTGCTTGGCCTCCACTACAGAATCAGTCTTGCCTTTATTTCCTGGTTTATTTATTTTACTATCAGTAATCCCCGGAGATACTGTCTTATTACATTTAGGATGTGGAAGGAAGCTGAGAGTAGTGAGAGAAAACACATACAGACAAGGCCAAAACTTGAACTCTACTCCAGCATTCCTAACTGCTGCACCGCTCCGTCTGTCGTGAGAGAAAGCATTATCATCCACAAATGTTCATTTGATCTGTGTCTGTAAAAATCAAAACAGTTGGTAATTAAGGGCATGCTACTTAAACAGGAAAGAAAAGGTAGGGAGAGAAAACCCTGACTGGTAAATCTGGTTTCTTGAATTTTGGTTAAGTGTTTTTACTTTCAGCTTGTTGTTACTTGTTGAACTGTGATGGTTGTCCTGTACGTTCAGTAACAGAAACCTATTAATAGATAGAACTTTATTTGTCCCCAGGGGAATATGTAGCTTTTTATAGAAGCAATTCTGAAAGATAGATAGATAGATAGGAGTGAAAGGCACTATATAATAGATAGATAGATAGATAGATAGATAGATAGATAGATAGATAGATAGATAGATAGATAGATAGATAGATAGATAGATAGATAGATAGATAGATAGTGTGAGCACAGGTCTGAACACTATCAGACTAACACCAGCACTTTACAAAAGCACACGTTTATTTTACAAATAAAGTCCGCCCACAACACAGTGCTCCCAGCACCAGTCACCCCCCTCACGGGCTTCTCTTTCAGTGTCCGTGGGCCGCCTTTCCTCTCCTCACGGGAGCTTCGTCCTGCTCCTGCTCCTGACTCTAGCTCCCTGATTGTAGGAAAGTGGCCCCTTTTATTTCCACCCGGATGTGCTCCAGGTGCTTGATGACGTCCTTCCGGCAGCACTTCCTGGTGTGGCGGAAGTGCTGCCCTTGCACCTGGAAGCACTCCGGTCGTCCCTGGAAGGTCCTTCCTCCACCTTCCCAGGTGTGGCGGAAGTGTCGATCTCCTGGGCTCCATGATGCTCGGGGCGCCTCCTGGTGGTGGCCATGTGCCCCAGTGAGCTTGAGCTTCCTTGCTCCTTCCTTGTGGTCTCCTCAAAATCCAGGGTGGTTGCCCTCTCGTGGCCCGGGTCCTTCCAGGCATCCCGGCTGGGTCTGACCCCCCAGCCTCCTGTGACACTAGACAGTGTAGAAGATCAGCCCGGCTACAGACAGACACACAGACCAACAATGTCCAGAACACACATGTTTGTTTCTGTTTGGCACAACACAATGCACAAACCCCAATAAACTCCATTCTTTCTTCTGCCACCTCCACTCCACACTCGCAAGCTCCATCTTACTCCTCCCGACTCCGGCTCCCCAAGTGAAGTGAGGTGGCTTCCTTTATACTGCACCCAGAAGTGCTCCAGGTGCTTCCTAATTAACATCCGGCAGCACATCCAGGTGTGGTGGAAATGCTGTATGCCAAGGCTCCGGAGCTGTTCAGGCGCCCCCTGGCAGTGGTCATGGGCCCCAGCAGGGTTGGGCTTCTAACCCCCAAACCCGTGGCCCTGATACAAACCGGGGGGGGCTGCTCTCTCATGTCCCAGGGGAGGTACTCTTGTTGACATGTCCACTCCCCTGGTCCTCTTCTCAAAAGGGCATCCCGACCGGGCAAGGTCCCCGGCCGTCTATCACAATATATAGATAGATAGATAGATAGACACACTATGCTTTGAACATACACCAGATTGAGTAAAAAGGAAGAACAATTTCAAAATAAAGATAAGAAAACGTCTAACTTAGTGGTCCCAGTCCCATTCCCAGTGTAGAGGCCTATTGCTGTTGAGGAGCCCCCCATAGTGTTTCTTGACACACTTCTGCTGAATAACTCTGTAGTGGGAAGTCCTCAGTGTTAGTGTGCAGGAATGCAGCATTCCCATTGCATGCCACTCAGTTTTGCTTTAATTCTAATTCTCCCCTTTGCTATGACCTCCAGGGGGTCCAGTGTTCATCCCATACCTGAGCTTGCCCTTTTTATTTAGCTTGTTCATTCGGTGGGCATGTATTGAAGTCATGTTACTAGCCCAGCACACCACAGCATAGAAGAGTTGTTGAACTTGTGAAGGATGTCACTTCCCACAATAAAGGAGCGCAGTTTCCTAAAACAAAAAGAACCTGCTCTGCCCTTTCTTATGATGTCCGTCTGGGTTCTGAGACCAGTCCAACCTGTCATTGATGTTGACCCCCAAGTACTTGTAGGAGTGCACCATCTCTGCATCCACTTCCTGAACAGTGACCAGGGGCCTCATGTATAACGCCGTGCGTAGAACTCACACTATAACATGGCGTAAGCACAAAAGCGGGAATGTGCGTACGCACAGAAAAATCCAGATGCAGGAATCTGTACATACGCAAACTTCCACGTTTTTCTACTACATAAATCCCAATCAGCGTGAAAAGTAACGCACGTGCATGCGCCTTCTGTCCTGCCCCAACTCCTCCCAGAATTACGCCTCTTTGAATATGCAAATCAATATAAATAGCCTTCTGTGAAAAGACAATGGGAAAAGCATGGGAGAAAATATAAGAATTTCAGCGAATACCAAGTGGAGGCAAAGGAAAAACGTACTATTTGTTGGTTTAAGCAGTGGTATAATCAACAAAAGGAAGTTGATCGAGTGACATAGTGTCGGAGAAACTCGAAAGCTCAAGTTCACAAACTCGCACAGTGCCCGAAATAAAAAAGAAATCACATATCCAAGTCGCCGTAATAAGGCGAGTCGTAGCCCACCGTATGAGTGTCATATGAAAGCTTATTAGGGTACAGACAAAAAAATAGGCACACAGTGGGAAAAAAGCACGAAATGTCAACTTTAATCTCGAAATTTCCACTTTAATCACGTAGTTTATTTTGCCATTAAAGTAGAACATCATAAACTTCATCTTAAAATCATTTCATTTACTAGTTTCTCAAATCCCATTGTAACTAAAGTAGCACGTTAAATGCTTTGTTCTGTATGTATTCTTCTATGTGCACTATGTGTGTGAATCACTACCTGCTTCTTAAACGGGCTTTCTCTTTCTCCGACAGGACACATAATCCATTACATTCGTGATATTACAGCTCTCTGAATAATTAAAATACTGAGATGTATACGTGATATCTTTTCCATGATGATAGGAATGAAAGCATGTTATTAAACATGGGAACACGGTGGCGCAGTGATTGGTCATGACTCACGCAAGAGGCTTGCTGCGCCATGCGCGACCTTCGATGAAATAATTTATTACAGAAGTACTGTCTCTTTCAAACGTACTAGCCTCCAATTCCTGTCCTTACTTTTCTTTCTCCAAATACCCAATTGCCACACAATCAACTCTGTAATAGACGTGAAGCCATTTGTAAGCTTAGAACGCCGATTCTTCAAAACTTTTAAGGAACATTGAAATATCTTTGTAGTACATGTTTAATTATTCTATCCGTCTATACTTCCAGTGTCTTGTCAGCACCAGCAAGAATACAGCGCAAGGCAGGAACAATCCCTGAACTAGCTAGCGCGGCGGCACCGTGTCCTCACATGTTTAATTATTAACAATACAGATTATTTAAATGAAGTTAAAGTTTTATCTGTATAATATAATCAACATATTTTGCTGAATTTCATCTTAAAAATGATATCGTCATCATATGTAAATACGCGCTTTATAAAGTGGCACAGATTGTGCAATATTATAACTGTAGTGCAAGTTTACAGTGAGGTAATTGTACTTATAAGTACAAACAGTTCTACAAGGAGCACTTGATGGACTGATTGAGTGCGTTTAGAGTTCTTGGGATGAAACTTTTTCTAAACCGCGAAGTCCGTACAAGAAAAGCTTTGAACCGTTTTGCCATGGCTGAGGCAGCGTGCTTGATACTGTATACCGATAATTCTCTTTCCAGTCAGCTGCTGCTGTGATTCCCCACTCAGATACAGTAATATAAATACTCCGAGTGGTGCAGTGAGAGTAATATGGAAAAAGATGACCCGCTGTGGCAACCCTTAACGGGAGCAGCTGAAAGAAGAAGAAGATGTAGTGAGAGTAACAATGCTAAAGCAGTTATGGTATTTGGAATACAATGGCTATTCCCTGGACCATTATATTGCTGCAGGTTAATTACAATCAGATACATTACACTAATAAACAATATGCAGTTAGTTTCAGTGTATTTATAAAACCGCGTCAGGAATGTGGTTCTAAGAAAGAAAGGGTGACCACACAGGAACAGTAGCACTGCTTTGACGCTGGGTGCCGCCAGTCTGCAAAACCGAGCGGAGAAATTGCGTACACCAGGGTATAAGGTACTGTGGAAATGTGCGTGGCTTTACGCCAAGTTTAGGTTTTATACATCGCGATTTGAGCGTGGAAACGTTCGTACGCAACATTTCTGTGCATACACACTGTTTATACATGAGGCCCCAGGCCTGGCACTCAGTTTTGTTTTAATTCTCTCCTTTGCTTCAGCTTCCATATCTGCCCTTTTGACTGGCTTGTTAATTCGGTGGGTCTCTGTTGAAGTGATATTACCAGCCCAGTTTTAATCCAGTTATTTTCAAATGGATATTTTTCAAGAGTGTGAGCTAGTTTTCAGACCTGAAATCTTTGGGGTCTCAGGTTGAGAATGAGAAAAGGTACAGAGGGATGGTATTTACTAGATAGATAAATAGATAGATAGATACTTTATTAATCCCAAGGGGAAATTCACAATTCACTGCACATGAAGGGCTAAATGTGTTTTCTTAACTGAGGAGAATTACTGACACATTTCCAGTATTCAGGGCTTAAACTGTTCAGCACAGGGGTTCTCAAACTCAGTCCTGGGGACCCTCTGTGGCTGCAGGCTTTTGTTCCAACCAGATTCACAATAATTGATCTCACTTAATTAGCTGGTCTTTTTTCTCTACTCTTATTCAACATTCAGAAAAGCGCAATAGTATAATTTTTACATTCATAAAATATTTAGAAGTATTTCTGTTTTTTCAATATCTTTAAAGGCTTAACTCTATTTTTTTTCTATTATTTTGACCTTTTTCTGTGTAGTTTGCTTATTTCATTGTATCCTAATGATGACAATTAAAAAAGAAGTGGAGCAGACACCTGGGAAAACAATACTGAATGATGAAAGGCTGTGACTACTTTAGCGTAATTAGCAAATAATTAAATAACCAGAAAACCTGGAAAACAGCAATGAAAATTGGGATGAAAATATTGTTAAGAAGTAAAAAAATACTTTTCCCATATAACTGGTTAGTACATTTTAATAAAAATTGACCAAACTTAGTTTTGTAATTTTGACTCCAAAATGCAGAAACTGAATAATAACAGATCACTTCATTTGGCAAGCAGTCCAATTAAAAACAGAAGTTTGGTTGGAACAAAAATCTGCAGCCACAGTGGGCACCCAGGACAGAGACTGAGAACCACTGGGTCAGCACATTCACTAATACTGATCAGTCCAGAAAGGCACAGGGATAACATACAAAACCAATGAGGACCTGAAGCAGAATGTTAGCTCTCTGCTATCAAGCAATAAAATATCTGCACTGAACTTCACTTTCATTAAAACTAATGTATGCCTATTACTTCTGTTTGGGTCTTGTGGCTAAATGCAAGCTGCACAGTCTCTGTCAATAGCTGTCACCAGATGACCAGAACACAACAGCAGCAGTAGCAGGCAGGATGTTTGCAGATAAAACAATAATTATTGTGAAATAATTCAGTAGTTTTGGGAAATAGTGCAGTAATATATAAAATAAGCTTCTGTAGGAAATATCAAGTTACGTCCAAATGTTTGATTAATTTATTTTTTAAATTCTTTAATTTTAATATAATGCTGTAATTGTCCAGATTCAATACTGTTATAAAACAAACACTTCATACCAGTCAGCCACAAGGCACACTTACTGCCACACTTGCACTCTTTAAACAGGGCCACTTCAGAGATCTGTTTTCATTTTTATGTTGATCAGTGTCAAAAAAAACAAAAACAAATTCAATCCACTATGATATAGTGTTGTGTAACAATAAAATACTTAAACTTTCTAGGGGATAAATACTTTTTATTTGCACTGTACACAGGAGGAAACCAGAGCTGTCAGGACAAAACATGATGTGCATATTTGCTGACCATCTGTATATTTTTATGTACGACACAGTATTTACTGTATATGCACCCACACACACTTACATACATATAGTATATGAAACTTTACTACTTCAACATTTTCTTAAAATCTGGAGTAGAAAGCTTATTGTATTCTTTTATATAGTGCCTTTATCTATCTATCTATCTATCTATCTATCTATCTATCTATCTATCTATCTATCTATCTATCTATCTATCTATCTATCTATCTATCTATCTATCTATCTATCTATCTATCGTCAAGTATATACTGTATTTATGGGTGTATTTTAACCACTGGCTGTTTGTCAGAGTCACTTGAAAGAGGATCAGATCCTTCAAAGAGATCAAGAGATTAGCTGTTCATTCAAGTTGCCTTCTAACTACATCTGCTTACCTTTAATCAAGTGTGTTAGTAAATCTTGTCTACAAAGAGGGTGCGGAATTCTGTCTGCTGCACTATTTCCTGTTTTCTTATTTATTTATTTTAGGCGCAGTGTGTCATTTTGTTTTGGAAGACTGATTATGTTTGAGCACACCTGTCCTATTTTAAGTTTCCAGCACACATGCATATTATCTCTTTATTTGCATTGCTCATATTGCTACGACATTCCTCCAGAGGATGGTGTAAAGCTAATTTGTGTACAATTACAACGGGCAAGGAGAGTGCAGCATTCCCTAGACAGATGCTACTTAAAATACAAAGACAATGGAATAAAAAGGATCTTATTTTCTCTTTTTTCCTCCCTTTTTCTTTGGAAGGAGACCTCAAATTACAAGGTCTCCTGGTAATTTTATGTTTTCAAACATTATTGTATTTGCAAAAATGTCCTGCATGGAATTTGGTTAGATTATATCCATCCATCCTCTTTGCAAACCTGCTTGTATCCTGAGGAGGTTTGTGGGGAAGCTGGAGCCAATCCCTGTAAGCATCAGGAATAATCCCTGCACAGGGCATCAGTCCATCACAAGTGCCAATTTTATATTAATTTGTCTTTGGACCATTGGAGGTTATTGGAGCACTCAAAGTAAACTCACATGGACATGGGGAGAAATGCAAACTGAATGCATGAAATACCAGGGACGTGAACCCCAGTCTCCTTATTGAGAGGCAGCAACACTACCACTGCGCCACTGTGCTGCCCTGATAGATTTTATATAAAATTCAAATACTTTGCAGTTTGAAAAACAGAAAATAATTTCAGCTTGAAAGCGTGGTATTGCACAGTGTCCTTTATGGTATCTAATTTAAGAGCCATACCTTAATATATATATATATTTTTTATTCTTAATAAAGTAAATACCTTGTAACAGTATAACTAACTTAGTTTTCTTTTTTTATCCTTATGCTACTATTAGAAGTTGACAGTTTGATATGTTAAATCCTCAACTTTTCATAATTACATCTGCACTAAATACACTTTTGCATTTTTTAGTATTGAACATGGAAATGATTAATGTGCCATTACATTAGACATACTGTATATATGTTAAGGCCAAACCGTCCAAAGCGGGAAGTGTCCAGCCAAGTCGGGAAATGGCCATTGTCACTATAAATTGACCAGCTAATGTCCGATCTTTTCCTCGATTTCGGGATTTGGCCAGCCAGTTTGCAAAATATCATGGGGCGATTGGCCAAATTCAGAAGAAAAAAGGCATGAACAGCAATTTGTTGCACTGTTAGTAGTGCAATTGCATCGAGTGTAGCCTTGGCGGCTGTTGTTCAGAAAGCGGACGCCTCTTGGTTGTTTCACAATAATTAAGATTAGGTATATAAGTAGGTTTCACATTTTGTTATCATTTTAGCCCTACAATAGTGACTTAACATCAAGGACCTGTTTTTTGACCTTAAGGTTAGTGTTTGGGTGAGGGGAAGGCCGTCTCAAGTGGTGTCTGCTTTCTGAACAAGACTCGCCTTGAGCAGTTTCTCGTGCAGAATGGAAAGCTCACTTCTGAATCTGCATCTGAAATTTTTAAGCATCTTCGCACCTTGAGCAGACAGTCTTACATCAGCACATTTCAGATGCTAGTCTAAATCTTGACTGCCCTGAAATGGCAGATTTTCTGGCTTTGAGGACTTCCAGTAGAAAGAGGTGGATCCAGGCTAACGGATCTAGAAGTAATGTCTGTGGTGGTAAAGCTGTCGATTTTCCAGTCTGCGGAGAGAGGTCATTAATACACAGTGCCAACCCCTCAAGCAGCGGGTTATTACCGTTACTCGAGGGCTTCAGCTGTCCCCTACGCACATGAGCCTGACACACCGTACACCTGCATACCAGTAGTACGTAAGTGCAATCAAGATAAGCCACGATGAAATAAAATGAAACGTGAGTTTTTACCCTATGCTGAGTGGCTGTTTAGAGTATGGTAGGAAGAGAACAATTTAGGATGGCGTTAGTAACTTTTACTGTTTCTTGATGGTAGAAATATTACCCACTTATGAGCATTTCACTTGTTACTGGTATTCCACCGAGCATACTTATAGGCATGTCACCTCCAGAAATGCCCGTTTTCCTTTGCTGCAACGACAGCTTGCTATATGTTCTTATTTTCAGTGCGTATTCCTTTCTCATGCCTAGCGCTATTGTGGTTCCTGCTCTTGCCAATAAAAAAAAACACATCCATCATGTTTTTTTTTCTTTTCTAAATTAGTCAGAGCAGTAATGTTAATGCAAGATGTCAGAATGAATTATGGTGGGTCTGATTAGTCTTCAGATAAACATGAGATATTATGGGAAAGTATGAACATGCAACTTAAGAATATTTTGAATTACTTAAGTCAAAAGTACAAAGATTGTTAAATGTTATTGTGGGTCAGCTCTTATCAGTGAATTTTAACTTTAAACTGTTTACATTAGTACTAAAAAAATGTGTGCTGATAAATCTCATATACATTAAAATGTTTAAAAGTATTGCAATACCATTAGCGGCCATACTGAATATTTCTTAGCTGGCAGTAATTTCTTCTTCTTCTTCTTTCAGCTGCTCCTGTTAGGGGTTGCCACAGCGAATCATCTTCTTCCATATCTTTCTCTCCTCTGCATCTTGTTTTGTTCCACCCATCACCTGCATGTCCTCTCTCACCACATCCATACAGCTCCTCTTAGGCCTTCCTCTTCTCCTCTTACCTGGCAGCTCCATCCTTAGCATCCTTCTCCCAATATACTCAGCATCTCTCCTCTGCACATGTCCAAACCAACGCAATCTTACCTCTCTGACTTTGTCTCCCAACCATCCAACTTGAGTTGACCATCTAATGTACTAATTTCTAATCCTGTCCATCCTCGTCACACCCAATGCAAATTTTAGCATCTTTAACTCTGCCACCTCCAGCTCTGTCTCCTATTTTCTGGTCACTGCCACCGCCTCCGACCTATATAACATAGCTGGTCTCACTACCATCCTGTAGACCTTCCCTTTCACTCTTGCTGGAACCCGTGGTACCCCTTGCTAGCAGTCTGTAATTTAATGAACCAAATGTGAATCAAAACTACTCCTCCCAAAGAATCATGGTTTTCAAACATTCTTAATCTGATTCTAAATTTTTCCCAGAAGGCAGTAATGAGATGTGGACAGGGAGCTACTCCAGGATACCCACATTAATTTTTTTTTTTTTTTAATAATAATTTTTTGCATTTATATAGCGCTTTTCTCACTACTCAAAGCGCTTAGCAATTGCAGGTTAAGGGCCTTGCTTAAGGGCCCAACAGAGCAGAGTCCCTTTTGGCATTTACAGGATTCGAACCGGCAACCTTCCGATTGCTAGTGCAGATCCCTAGCCTCAGAGCCACCACTCCGCCTTGCACATTGACTCATTCAAAGCCAGCTTGTTAACAGTTAATTTAACACTAGAATTACCAGAGCCTACGAAAAAAACTCGTAAATCCGTCCCACCTTAAATCGCGTCTTAGATCCGTTTGCACCTCTCCGCCAGAGTCCTTTGTCATCTAAATGTGCTAATAAACAAAAGCTACTAGCAGCCAGCTATTCCATCCCCCCACCGACTTAGAACGAATTTCTCCTAGCTCATGGCTTGCCTTGATTTGATTATGTGGGATTGAAGTGGAGTTTTATAGTGGAAATAATATAGTGTTATTTGGAATACACGCATTTCATGTGTGTTCTGTTCCGTTCAGTAGTCTGTGCAAACACATTTTTAAAACAGAAACGTTTTTCATATTCTAATAGTAAATGACAAAATGTAGGCATAAACTATATAACGTATGAAGCCTGAAGTCCATTTATCAAAGAAACACTTTCACAAAAGGTACAAATAAGAGAACACGTGCGCTTTTAAAAAAAGCCACGTTAGCATGCCACATTCACACACTTACAACCGTCGCGGTGGTGTAATGGTATCAGTTCCTGACTGGGAAACAGAGGATGGCGAGTTCGATCCTGCACGGCTCCACTTCGAGAAATGAACTGCTCTTATTCTTACAATTTTAGAATAACAACATAAATTTGATTTCAGTCTGTAACAGCCAGTGTAACTTATGATACTGGTAAAGGTTAGCTTGTTTTTTTTTTTTAATTCACTTTTCATTCTCGCAGTCGCATTCAGAATCAATCCATACAACCCCATCTGACATAAAGATGCGCTATAGGTCTGCAGTGTACCACGATGCATACTACCGCCCCCCCCCCCCCCCAAAAGGGTTCTGACACACAAACGCTGGCGAAGCTGCCTTCTTCGTATCTCACCGTCACTTGAAATCAGCAGTTCTTAGCATTGCAAACACGCAAGCTGTCGTATCAACCACCAACTGTAACTTGCTTTCTTTATTCTTCGGTTATAGTCTTGAATAAAAGTACACTTTTATTTATGTGAAAACAGCTGTGTCAGATGGAGTTGTATGGATTGATAAGCAGCTAAGAAGAGCTAGGAGAAATTCGTTCTAAGTCGGTGGGGGGATGGAATAGCTGGCTGCTAGTAGCTTTTGTTTATCAGCACATTTAGATGACAAAGGACTCTGGCGGAGAGGTGCAAACGGATCTAAGACGCGATTTAAGGTGGGACAGATTTACGAGTTTTTTCGTAGGCTCTGGTAATTCTAGTGTTAAAACACTCATCTTTGAGATGAGGCAGCAAAACCAGAAGTACTGGAGAAAAAAACTCACACAACCAAAGGGAGAGTTGGCAAACAGCACACAGATAATGACGGGCCCGAGGTGTGAATCCTGGACTATGGCGATGTGATGCAGAACACCGCTGAACCACCAACTTTTTGAAAAGATAAATAAATAAACAAAGCAAGGACACTCCTCGTGTCAAAATAAATATTTCTTATATAGTGGTTTTCTTTTGTAGATCATGCAGTTGGCATAAGAAGCCAGAGAGAAAACTAGAAACTGATCACTAGAGGACATCCCAATGGTGTTCTCATGTTAGATAACGTACCCACATTGGTAGCTCCACATTTTTTTTTTTTTATTTTTTTTTTTTTTTTTTTTTTTTAAAGTAAAATTTGATTCAGTAAAATATATTATGAGAAAATATTGTGCCCACGCTATGTTTATGGGAACAATTAGCAGTCACAGGAAGGAGAGAATGATCTATTTGTTAACTTTATTGCACAGTCTCTGTGATATAGCGGGTCCACGGCTCAGAATAAAACGACAATTTTAAATAAATTATTGCTCCACTTGCGGCTTATAGAGGGGGCGTGTTACTGTGGCCAGAGTGGTTCTCGGACGCAACGTGCTGTGGGCATTTCCTCGCTTAACACTAGAATTACCAGAGCCTACGAGAAAACTCATAAATCCGGCCCACCTTAAATCAGATCGCACCTCTCCGTCAGCGTCTTTTGTCTTGTAAATGTGCCTATTAAGACAAGCAGCAAGCAGCCTACTACTCCGTCCCCCAACAGCTACAGAACGTGCACAAAGTTCTCCCAGCTCATGCCATGATTGATTACTTGGGAGTGAAGTGCTGGAGTTTTAGAGTGGAAATAATAGATCGCTATCTGGAGCACATGCATTTCATGTGTGTTCCGTTTCTATAGTAATCTGTGTAAACACATTGTTTAAATTAAAAACGTTTTCATATTTTAGTAATAAATGTTACAAAATGTAGGCATAAACTATAGAATGTGTGAAGCCTCAAGTCCAAAGATCAAATAAACACTTTCACAAAAGGTTCAAGGACAATACAACAGCTTCCATGGCGTAGCGGTAAGATTTGCTGACTTGTAATCAAGAATCCCCAGTTCGATCCCAACTGCCTCCTAAATTTACCGTTTTCAGTAGTGAGCTGCTCTTATTGTTAATATTATATAGTACATGCATACATTTGGTTTGTGTCTGTAACAACCGCTGTACATTAAGAGGACTTGTGAAAGTTACCGGTTTTTTTTTTTCACTTTTATTCTCTCAGTCACGACCACGATGCATACTACCGCCCCAAACCTCCCCCACCATACACACACACACGCCCACACACACACACACACACACACACACACACACACACTCAGGGATCTGAAGCTGTTACTTTTTATCTGAAACTGGGAATAACTGTAGATGTGAGTGATGTTTTGAGGCAATGGAACTGGATATTCTCTGATCTGGATGGATAAAGGACATAGGTATATATGATATTTGGAATAACTCATTTTATGACCTGTATAGTACATTTTGGAAAACATTGTGGCACGGATGCAACATTATTCATATTATTCATATTTTCAGTTTCAGATAAAAAGTAACAGCATCAGATCCCTGAGTCGGGGTATTTGGGGCGATAGTATGCATCATGGTCGTGACTGAGAGAATAAAAGTGAAAAAAAAACGGTAACTTTTACAAGTCCTATAAATGTACAGCGGCTGTTACAGACACCAACCAAATGTATGTGTGTACTGTATAATATTAACAATAAGAGCAGCAGATTACTGAAAACGGTAAATACAGGAGACAATGGGGATCGAACCGGGGACTTTTGATTACAAGTCAGCAAATCTTACCGCTACGCCACGGAAGCTGTTGTATTGTCCTTGAACATTTTGTGAAAGTGTTTATTTGATCTTTGGACTTCAGGCTTCACACATTCTAGAGTTTATGCCTACATTTTGTAACATTTATTACTAAAATATGAAAAAGTTTCTGTTTTAACAGAGTGTTTATACAGATTACTGTAGAAACGGAACACACATGAAATGCATGTGTTCCAAATAGCGATCTATTATTTCCACTCTAATACTCCAGCACTTCACTCCCAGATAATCAATCAAGGCATGAGCTGGGAGAACATTGTGAACGTTCTGCAGCTGTGGGGGGATGGAATAGCAGGATGCTTGCTGCTTGTCTTAATCGGCACATTTACAGGACAAAAGACGCTGAAAGAGACGTGTGAACGGAATTTAGGTGGGCCGGATCTACGAGTTTTCTCATAGGCTCTGGTAATTCTATTGTTAAGTGCACATCCGTATCTGTAGTTAATGCCAGGAGCTGCTAATTGCCACACCTGTGCCACATGCCCATTGTACATTGTAAAAAACAAAAAAGAAAGAAAACAGAGAATGGAGGTTAAGAAAGAAGAAAGCTGGAAGCTGAAAGCCAGTGCGTGAGCGAGAAATAGCAGGCTCGCCATATTAATGACAGGCAGATGGGAGAAGAGCCCCTTAGTAGAGTGTTTGGCTGGCACTCAGGGTCAGAAAGTAGTGGTCGCTCCTGCCGAGTGCTTGTGAGGAGCAGGAGTGACTGGAAGATTGTTGGCTCGCCTCAGAAGGCAGCGGAAGTCTGAGGCTTGGGAGGTTGAAGCCCCAATGTGAGCACCCTGGTCACTGGGGAACCCAAGTCTCGGTCTGGATCAGCTGAATGAAGACAGGGATCAGGAAGCTACCAGACCAGCAGGAAGAGAAGGTCAGCTGCAAGTAGGACAACTCCCCTGGTGCAGGGCCTGGATGGGAGAAGCAGGGGAGCTGCCAGCTGAAGAAGGCACCGTGTTTTTTTTTGTAAAGAAGAGATTGCTTCCAGCCGGTATTTTAACCTCGTTTTTTAAAAAAATTGTTTATTGGATTTTAACCTCCACATTTTCACTGTTTTTAATGAATTATTTATTTATTGACTTTTTCATGCACTGCACTATTTATTTGATCACTTTTTGCTGTTGACTGTTTTACCTTTCCCCTTGCTTTGTTGTGGAGTCCTCATTGTCCAGCTCATCCGGTTACATTACCGACGGAGTGGGGTTCAAGAGCCCCCCAAAAGGGAAGTGGGAGTGTGGAGCAAGAACCCGCATTGTCACAGTCTCATGGCCGATTCAGGGCACATTTCCCTATATGTTGTACTTGGATTACTGTTTATGTGACAAATAAAGAATCTTGAATCTTGAGAGAAGTATGTTTAAGAGGTATTGCTTCAGCTTAAAAAACAATATCATTTTTCCCAGGAAGAGCATGTGTTGGGGAGTTACAGTGTCAAAAAGTATTCACAATATGGATGTTTCCACATTCTGTTGTTATACATTTCAATCACAGTGGATTTAATTTGGAGTTTTTGACACTGATATACGGAAAAAAATTCTTTAATGTCAAACTGAAACCAGATCTGTGCAAAGTGCTCTTAATTAGTTGATAATAATTGATCATATTCAAGTAAGTAAATATTCACCCCCTTTAATATGACCCCCCCCCCACTCCCCCCCCAATCATCACTGGTGCACCAATTGGTTATAGAGGTCACAGAATTAGTTCAATGAAGACCACCTGTCTGGTGTTTTAATGGATTATAGTCTAAGTACCCCTGTATGAGGAGGGGCCCCATCTCTGGTGAGTCAGTATGATAACACAATGAAGATAACAGAACAATCCAAGGAACTCTCTGAAAAGTGGATTAAAAAGAACAAGTCAGGGGATGGACACAAGTAAATATCCAAGTCACTGAATATCCTTTTAAGTCCAGTTAAATAGATTGTTAGGAAAGGGAAAGAGTTTGGCACAACTGTAAATCTGCATAGAGCATGCCATCCACAAAAAACTGAGGAATTCTACAAAATGAGGACAAGTGATGGAGATCACCAAGAGAACTCTGATAACTCAGCTACACTGGATAAGATTAGAGAGACTGTGTGGATAGAAACTGCTATTTCATCAGTCATGGCTTTATGGGAGAGTGGCACAGAGAATAACTGCAAATGGCACATCAATTAGAGTTTACTAGAAGGTACAGGGGAGACTCAGAAGACAGCTGGAAGAACGTAGTATGGTCTGATGAAACCAAAATTGAGCCTTTCAACTATCAGATTAAACACCATGTTTGAACATGGAAAAACTCATCATCCCCACCGTGGAGCACGGTGATGGCAGCATCATGCTGTAGAGATGCTTTTCTGCAACAGGCTCTAAAAGACTCATAAAGTTAAAGGGTAAAATGCATGCAACAAAATGTGGGGGAAACAAGGTGCAATCTGCAAGAAACCTGTGGCTTAGAAGATAATTTGTTTTCCAGCAAGACAACAACCCAAGTACAAAGCCAAAGCTAATCAGGAATAGCTTAAAAACAGCATGTTAATGTCCTGGAATGGCTTAGACAGAGTCCAGATTTTCAATCCAATTGAGAATTTTTGCTGAACTTGAAAAAATCTGTTCACTCACACTACCCATGCAACCTGACAGAGCTGGAGCAGTTTTGTAAAGAAGAATTGGAAAAATTACTATTGTCTATATGTGTAAAGCTGTCAGACAGAGGCCTCCGTCACACAAACTAAAGTGTGTCATGGCTTCCAGTAACTGACATGCAGGGTGTGAATACTTACACTATCAACGGTCAAGTTTTAGTATCCCGGCTCTGATCATAATCTTGTCATTTTGCTAATGACTTCTGGCAGTTCTTGTTTAGACTTTGTTTAAGGCTTAGCCCTTGGTTTTTTGATAATGGTGTTTCTGAACTTGGGGTCAACCCTATATGAAGGAGCTGGTAATTTTAGAGCAGTCTCTCACACACACATACACATTCAGTAACTGGACATAATGAAACACCAGGTCCAGTTTACGGTTCCATTTCGTCTAACCTGCACATTTTTGGGATTTGAGAGGAACACCCATACAACACATGGGGAGAACATCCAAATCCACTCTGTGAATTTTAGTTTTAGTTTTTTAACAATTTATAAGGTGTGGCACCCAGTTGGGGTTCATGCCCAGCCGGGGTGCCCAGGAGAACCGGAGGAGGGCTTGTGCCTCCTCCAGAACACGAGGGGGCGACCGCCCTGGTTGCTTTGGGGGCCACGGGTACAGAGCTTGGAAGCTCAACCCTGTAGGGGCCCGTGGTCACCGCCAGGGGGTGCCCCGATGCCTTCCGCCACACCCGGAAGTGCTGGGGGGAAGAAGATTGGGGACACCCGGAGGACTTCCGGGTACACAACCAGAGCTTCCGCCACACAGGGGTGTGTCAACGGAGGCTCCTCTGGAAGCACCTGGAGTCCATCCGGGGTGTATAAAAGGGGCCGCCTCCCTCCAGTCAATGGCAAGAGTTGGGTGGAAGTAGGACGGCGCTCAGAGTGGAGGAGGACCAGAGACTGAAGGCATTGTGTTGTGTGGCCAAGGACTTAAGGGGTGATTGGTGCTGCGGCACTGGGATTGTGCACTTGAACAACTGTAAATAATGTATAATAAACGTGTGTGTGGTGAAACCATCTTGTCAACCTGTCTGTGTCTGGGCTGTTCCCCACAAAGGGTTAATTGAAATAAATTAACAACGTACTGGATGCGTCTAGGCATACATGTTGAATGACGGATCAGTGGACAGTTTTATGCCACTTAATTTCTCAAGAAGTTATGGGCACATTCTATGCACTCCATTACTGTACACTTCTCACAAGAGTACCTGAATAATTAATAGCACAGCCACAACACTGACAGGAGATTAGTGTTGGGCAGGAAATGTACTTTAATGTGCTGTTAAAACGAACTCCTCTTAGTTAAGGCAGATGTATCTAGAAAGAGCATGTTTGATTGAAACGAAAGAGATGTGAAGAGAGGGGGCGCATATTACTCCTGTTCTGTTATTGTGTACACAAGGAGAATGATGGGAGATTCAGACAGCAGGATTAATAACTGAGAGGCCAAGAAGGTTATCTTGCTGTTGGCTTTAGCCAAAAATGAGTTTAAGAAGTTAAATGAAGAAGCGGCACAGCATGCTGAGCCTTTTTTTATTGTTGTTAGCATGGTTACCACATTTTAATATGCATCAGATTTATAGTCTAATACCTACTTACAGTATTACTTAACCATCTAACACAATTAACTTGCTTTTGAGTTATTCAATCTGTTCAAGTCTATATTAACTGCATAGATACATGGTCTACCACTATTACTATATATTCTCTATGAGTATGCCTATATTTACATTTTCTTTTTTTATTCATTACCTTGTTTATTTTGTTTGCTCTTGTTTTGATTTGATTTGTAAAGCTCGATGCTCATAGCACTGACAATAAAGGGTGTTCTATGCAAAAGAATTTGGCTGTGGCCGTGCTTTAAAAGATGAAGGAGATATGGAAAATATTAAAAAAGAGGCACACAGCAAGCTGGCAGCATGCATTGTGGCTGGTGGTCTTTAACCCTAAAGGCTTAGAATTCGCAAGTGTTGAATTTCCTTGCTTCTACATCTGAAGCCCTGGCCTGTTAAATGACTCACTCAGTATTACATAATAGGTCAGGGTTAGGGATTCAACCAACAATTTTATGGATTATAGTGTAGTGCCTTTCGCTAAGTTCACACTGCTATGTTTTTGTTTAAAAACCCTGACATAAGTTTCTGTTTTTGCCTTGTGCCCCACACTACTCCAGCATTTCTAATCCACGAGAAAATAGACTTTTGAAAGCTCTCTCTGAACATTTATGAAAACACTGGCATAGCATTGCAGGGTGGATGGGTGAAAACTGACAGTTTTGAAAGCAGAGACTCTAATCGCACTTGGCTTTGTGCTTATTACATGGCATTTCCCTGACTGGAACCTTCTCATTACAAAATCTTATTCCCTCATTGGTCTGTCTTCATGGAAGAAATGTCAGCATGTTGGTACCAAGTGTTACGAGTAGAAGTCCTAAACATAGCAAGATGAGTGTGAGGCCTCCTAGGAGGACCATAAAGGTCTGAGCAACCTAAACAGCTAGGTGAAAGAGACTCACTCCATTCCAAGTTAGCAGACCCCAAACAAGGCAAGCTGGCAGAATAATAAGAAATGTCCAAAAAACATAGGAACAGACACACAAGAAGAAGTTAGACCATAAACCAACAGTATGTGTACTAAAGGACAACCAAGTGATCTTTATAAATGTAGTATTTATTAGAGAAAATGGAATACAAGCAAAATGCTCAAACTGGCAAAAATAGGCAAAAAAGGAGTTGGCTAAAAGACAAAGTTCAATTCCACAATCCAACAGAGAAAACCAGTAACAGAAGCAAAATAAATAAGAAAAAAAAACCTAGAAAATCTCATGACACAACTCCTTCACAAACTGAATGTTCTCCTACTGTTGATTCAGCTCTGCTCTGTCTAAATAGCCAGTGGGAGGGCTCAGGAGTATTGATGTCAGGGTGGCTCCGCCTCTTAGGGTACCGCCCACAAAGCACAAGGAATATCAGGGAATTGAAAGGAACGGTACATATTTACAGACATCACAGAAAATGCATAAAAATAATTCCAAAACAGCAAAAATAACAATAAAACATATAAACACACATTAATGCATAATATAGAAGTGTTGCATTTCAATTGTGCTTGTTGTGTTGCTTACCTTTATGCATCTAAAATTTTGTTTTCCATATTCACCATTTTTATTCTTTATGTGTTGTGGTGCACGGTCGGGGCCCTTGCCCGGTTGGTGACGCCTCCACGCTGGAAAGACCGGTGGAGGGAGCATATCCAGAGCATTACCTCGCCCAGAGCACTAGATGGCAGCCCCCCTGGGTTGCAGCAGTGCCTCGGATTCCTGCAGGGCTCTATGGGAGTTGGAGTTTGATACATCCCTGTTGGGGTCCATGGGCGCTGCCAGGGGGTGCTGCAGCTACTGCTGAGCCTATATGGGCAGTTCTTCCGCCCCACCCGGAAGTGCTGCCGGAAACAAATCATCAGTTAACCGGAGCACTTCCAGGTTCCCTATATAAGGGTCCAGCAGACACTACTCCGAGAGCCAGAGTCAGGAGGAGGAGGAGAAAGAAGGACTGGGAGAAAAAGAATGAGAGACAAAGAAAGAAAGAGAGAGATAAAGAAAGAAGAAAACAGGAAAGAAAGTGTGTGTTTGGGCTGTCTGGAAAGTATTCACAGCGCTTCACTTTTTCCACATTTTGTTATGTTACAGCCTTATTCCAAAATGGATTAAATTCATTTTTTTCCTCAGAATTCTACACACAACACCCCATAATGACAACGTGAAGAAAGTTTACTTGCGGTTTTTGAAAATTTATTAAAAATAAAAAAACTGAGAAATCCCATGTACATAGCATTTACAGCCTTTGCTCAATACTTTGTCGATGCACCTTTGACAGCAATTACAGCCTCGAGTCTTTTTGAATATGATGCCACAAGCTTGGCACACCTATCCTTGGCCAGTTTGTCCCATTCCTATTTGCAGCACCTCTCAAGCTCCATCAGGTTGGATGGGAAGTGTCGGTGCACAGCCATTTTAAGATCTCTCCAGAGATGTTCAATCAGAATCAAGTCTGGGCTCTGGCTGGGCCACTCAAGGACATTCACAGAGTTGTCCTGAAGCCACTCCTTTGATATCTTGTCTGTGTGCTTAGGGTCGTTGTCCTGCTGAAAGATGAACCGTCGCCCCAGTCTGAGGTCAAGAGCGCTCTGGAGCAGGTTTTCATCCAGGATGTCTCTGTACATTGCTGCAGTCATCTTTCCCTTTATCCTGACTAATCTCCCAGTTCCTGCCGCTGAAAAACATTCCCACAGCATGATGCTGCCACCACCATGCTTCACTTTAGGGATGGTGTTGGCCTGGTGATGAGCAGTGCCTGGTTTCCTCCAAACGTGACGCCTGGCATTCACACCAAAGAGTTCAATCTTTGTCTCATCACACCAGAGAATTTTCTTTCTCATGGTCTGAGAGTCCTTCAGGTGCCTTTTGGCAAACTCCAGGCGGGCTGCCATGTGCCTTTTACTAAGGAGTGGCTTCCATCTGGCCACTCTACCATACAGGCCTGATTGGTGGATTGCTGCAGAGATGGTTGTCCTTCTGGAAGGTTCTCCTCTCTCCACAGAGGACCTCTGGAGCTCTGACAGAGTGACCATCGGGTTCTTGGTCACCTCCCTGACTAAGGCCCTTCTCCCCCGATCACTCAGTTTAGATGGCCGGCCAGCTCTAGGAATTGTCCTGGTGGTTTCGAACTTCTTCCACTTACGGATGATGGAGGCCACTGTGCTCATTGGGACCTTCAAAGCAGCAGAAATTTTTCTGTAACCTTCCCCAGATTTGTGCCTCGAGACAATCCTGTCTCGGAGGTCTACAGACAATTCCTTTGACTTCATGCTTGGTTTGTGCTCTGACATGAACTGTCAACTGTGGGACCTTATATAGACAGGTGTGTGCCTTTCCAAGTCATGTCCAATCAACTGAATTTACCACAGGTGGACTCCAATTAAGCTGCAGAAACATCTCAAGAATGATCAGGGGAAACAGGATGCACCTGAGCTCAATTTCGAGCTTCATGGCAAAGGCTGTGAATACTTATGTACATGTGCTTTCTCAATTTTTTTATTTTTAATAAATTTGCAAAAACCTCAATTAAACTTTTTTCACATTGTCATTATGGGGTGTTTTGTGTAGAATTCTGAGGAAAAAAATTAATTTAATCCATTTTGGAATAAGGCTGTAACATAACAAAATGTGGAAAAAGTGATGTGCTGTGAATACTTTCCGCATGCACTGTGTATATATATATATATATATATATATATATATATATATATATATATATATATAAATTCCCTTGATTCAATCAAAAAATTTATGTTGATGTTGGTTGCTCAGTGCAGTGGCCATTAAATGCTGAACAAGAATACATTAGCCATCTTTCATTGTGGTATGCTCTATCAATCAACCTGCACTTCGCCTCATTGATCAGCTTCAAAGATAAAAATTGTATGGACTTCAGAAGCAATGGTGCTGTCAGCCTGCTCAGCAGTTAAAAATAATGACACCTTGCAGAAGGAGCCTGTGCACATACATCATTAAAGCAGGGCACTTGAACACTGAACCTCAAATGAAGAAGTAACAGCATTTAACTGAACTGTGCAATGTGTCTGTAACATTTCTACTCATGTGGACTTCAGGATGAAAATAAATTAAATACCAATGCTGGCGCAGGACTCAAGTGGTTGGGTTGATTTTAATTTTGAGGTAGAGGGCGGTTAGATAAACCTCACCCTCTGCAGTCCTGTTTGGGAGTAAAGAAGTTTGAAAGATGAATGTTGATAAAAGTTGACTTGGAATCCAAGGGCACCGCTTAACTCAGTCTAGTTAAGTTTGCATCTTCTCCCCATGTCTGTTTTTTTTTTCTGGATTTCATCTCCACATCGCATAATCATGCATATTAGGTTGATTTGCCATTATATTAAGAAGTGGGTACAGTAATGGACTGGAGGCCCACCAAGAGTTGTTTTCTGCCTTTTACCCTGTATTTCCAAGCTAAGCTCTGGTCCCCCCTGACCATTATTTGGATTAAGTGTATAAGGGGGCTGTGTTATGTCGAGTACATGTGACTCTGGACTCCTCACTTTCATTCAATGACTATATTACTTTAGTGATTTCTCACTTCTTACTTCATAATGTTCAGAGGACCCAACCTTTTCTCACTAATTGTGCCACACAAGTCCATTTTCGGGTGCTGGTTCTCTTTTGGCTGGACTTTTGCAACTTTCTCCTGATGGGGCTTCATTCAACTCCTAACTGTCCTCTCCAATGCCTCCAGAATGCAATGACTGTTGATATCTGTTCCTTCTTTCACTTTTACTGCTCCACCACTTTCAGTCTCTTTACTGGCTTCCTGTTGCTACAGGGATCCAGTTCAAAACTCTTGTCTTGACTTACTGTTCTCTGAATGGTTATGCTCTACAAAGTCTCCAGTCTCCAGTCTCTTCTCATGTCCCTTCAAGAAGATTCCATTCTGCCTCTTCCTGTTACCTAGATGTCCAGTACTTCCCTGTTTTTTGCTCCAAAGCTGTCTGAAATGTGTCTAATTCACTTATGTTTAGTCATTATTGACAACAAACCTTTTAACATTAAATATTTTGGAACTGCTTCACGTCTCTTCTGCACAATAGCTGCTGTCGTTCTGACAAAGAGTTCAGATCACTGATTTTTGTCTTAGTCTAGCTGCAAGTATAATTATATAGTAGTATTAGTGTTACTCCCTCTTGCTTGCTTTTTAAACTTGTCTTCTGTTGGTTTTGGCGGTTGCACGTCTAATTATTCTTGTATGTATTATAACCTGCTTTGTAAATCACCTTGGATAAAGGAGTTTGATAAATGAATAAATAAATAAATAAATAATAGTACATTGCTGTCTGATAATTCTGCACAATGAAGATTTTGCTTCCTGAACATTTTTCAGTGTATCTTTGGGATTTTTGGCTGTTTATCATAGCAGTCACCTTTCTATCGCATACAGTTTTATTGCAATTACATATTTTTCCAATTTCCTTTAATATTATAAGTATACATACCGTATATAGCTACCACTGGAACATACATGGTGATATAAAAGTACTGGTAATGCTACTAGGAATGCAGCTCGGATATCCCAAGTACTGAGAAAGGGACAGCCTTGCTAAAGAGTTTCATTATATTAATAAGAATTTGCTGCTCTGTAAGCATTTGGTTCCAGTGCATGAACCATTTGTCAACCCAACAATGACATTTTTGCCTCCTTATCATATAAAACCTGAACTGAAGAAAAACGTTTTATGAAGTGATGAGATACATGTTTCCTAGAATTACTGATACCAAGATTAAGGAAGGTGGTTTTGTTGGTTGATAAATCATACACATCATCAAAGACAAGTTTGGAGGTTTGCCTTGGCCTGAGGAAATTGTACAGAAGATATTCACTGATGTAATCTTGTAATCTTGCCTGACAAAGGGGCCTGAGTTGCCTGAAAAACTTGCATATTATAATCTTTTTAGTTAGCCAATTAAAGGTGTCATTTTGCATTCATAATGGCTAACACAGTACAACACCCTGGTACTACTGATGTTGTTGAGAATTTTCGTGACAACTACAAAGCTTTAAACTACCTCCAGCTAGTTGACAACATGCTTCAAGTATACAAAACCATACAGCTCAACATGTCTCTAAAGATTTGTTTTTTTGCCAACACTTGGACTTTTTCCTGCTAATCTCGGTCCAGTCAGTAACAAACATGGTGAATGGATTTCCCAGGACATTACAATGATGGAAAAGGGCTACTGTATAAGGACAAGTAGAATCCATTAATGCTCGCTGAGTATTCCTGGACACTGAATCAAGATGCTTCAGATGCTGAGTACAAATAAAAATTAGAAGCAAAACATCTGTCCGTCCGTTTTCCAACCCGCTGAATCCGAACACAGGGTCACGGGGGTCTGCTGGAGCCAATCCCAGCCAACACAGGGCGCATGGCAGGAACCAATCCCAGTCAGGGTGCCAACCCACCGCAGGGCACACACACACACACACACTAGGGCCAATTTAGAATTGCCAATCCACCTAACCTACATGTGTTTGGACTGTGGGAGGAAACCAGAGCACCCGGAGGAAACCCATGCAAACACGGGGAGAACATGCAAACTCCACGCAGGGAGGACCTGGGAATCGAACCCGGGTCTCGCTACCACTGTTCCACTGTGCCACTCAGACGCAAAACATTTTCAGTTCAATTAAACTAATGCTATGTGTCAGCATCATTAAGTGATTAAACACACTAAATTCAATAAAAGTTCATTTCATGTTTCTCCAAATTCCTACGTGATACAGTCAATCTGAAATAGCATTTGTGTTCAGCTTGAAGCTGTCTATTATATTCAGCAAACAATTTTCAGGAAGTAAACTTTTGAGCTGTCCAGTGTAAAGTGACTTTATTGTAAAAGCTCCAGTTGAAATATTATAAATAAAATGTGTGATATGTGGCCGGCCGTTCATCCCGGCCAATACCCCCAGGCCACCAGGTGGAGCCCTTTCTGCAGCATGGAGGTGCCCTGAATGACAGCAGTGAATTCTGGACAATGCAGTTTTTATCCCCAACCCTGCTGGATGCCGTGGGGGCTGCTAGGGGACGCTGCAGGGAGGAACAAGGATTATTTGCCCTATGCCCCGGAAGTACATTCAAGTTACATGGATAGGAGGAATGACGTGCTTCCGGGGTGAAAAAGAAAGGATTTTTATCTGACCCGGCAGTGTTCCAGGTCACGTGGACAGAGAGGGCGAAACACTTCATGGTCAAGGACTATAAAAAGGACTGTGAAAGACTAGGGCGTTGAGCTGAGCTGGGTGGAAGTGTGGCAACGCATCTGGGAGTATGGAGGATTGTATTGATTATTTATTATTGATTATTATATGAGTATTGTGGAGTGTAGGTGCTTTGTGCACTTTAATATTGTCCGAATAAATAATTATTGGACTTTCACCTGGTGTCTGAAGAGCAGTCAGAGGGTTCTAGGGGTCGAGAGGACCGCAAACTGTCACAAATGATATGCTATTAGACAAGGTGTAGCAGTGTTTGTTGAGGGTTTCCAAATAGTTAATAAGACAGTCATCATCTAAGTGTCCCTATTTTTAAAAGTTTTATTGTAATTCAAAGCAAACAGTTCACAAGCTGATAATACGCACACAAAAAAGAAAAACTTCTTACCTATGATGTTCGGTTTTAAGCTTTATGTGTCTAGGTTACATTTTATATGTTATCACATTAACTAGTACTGTGCTGACGTAAAGTTAACATAAGGGTCCGAAAATTTTTTTACCTTTCTGTCTAACAGTTCATGTTTCTTTCTCGCCTTCTAACTACAATCTGAGATCACCTTATTGTCACACAGAGATAAACCTAAATATTAGGGGCATTCCATTAACTTGTTAACTTATGGGATAAAGCAGAGTTTTCTATTATCTATTGTGGTAGACGCCCGGGTGCTTTGCCTGGTCGGAACGCCCCTGTAATAGAAGGACCAGGGGAGAGGGCATTTTCGGGGCAATACCTCCCCTGGAACACGAGAGGGCAACACCCCTGGCTCAAAGCGGAGCCATGGGTTTGGAGCTTAGAAGCTCAACCCTGCTGGGACCCGTGGCCACCGCCAGGGAGTGTTTAGACAGTTTCTGAGCCCTGGGTTGCAGCACTTCCGCTGCTGGAAGAGGATCTGGGAGCACCTGAAGCACTTCCGGGTGCACTATAAAAGGGGCCACCTCACTCCATTCGAAGAGCCAGAGTCGAGAGGAGGTGGATGAAGCTTGTTGGGAGAGGAGTGGAGGCAGCAGAGAAAGAGAAAGGAAGAAAGGACTGTGTTGTGCTACTTGTGTACTGTACTGTGCTGTGTAGTAGGGAGCAAAGGGAAAGGGCTTCTCCATGGGAATGAAAGAGTGTGTGCTGGACTTGAACTTGTGTCTGCCTGTCTGTGTTGGGTAGGGTGGCAGGTATGCCCCCTTGGTGGTCCACACTATGTAAAAGCTACATTCTATTCAAATTAAGAAAAAACTTATGTGAATTTACCATTAACATTAATGGGGCTGCTCAATGAGGCAGTGATTGGCACTACTGCTTCACAGGTCTGTTACTGCTTGTTTGGAGTTTGGACAGTCTCTTCTAGTCTCTCAGAGTTTTTTTTTTCCCAGGGAGCTTCAGTTTTCCTTCTACATCTCATAGATGTGTCTGTTAGGTTAGTTGTCGCCTATTAACTTGACCAGTATGAGTACATTTAATTAGGTGCTTGAGAATGTCCAGTAATGGACTATTTGGGATTAGTTCCTGAATTGTGCCCAACACTCTGCCTGTTGACCCTGTCCTATGCAACGCTGATATTGATTTGATAGTACATTAATGGATGTTTAAGTTAGCTTGTATTGTAGTGTGGACGCCTGGAAGGTGGAAGGACCAGGAGAGGGACAATACCTCTCCCGGGACACAAGAGAGCAGCCGCCCGGGTTTGCATCGGGGCCACGGGATCAGAGCTTAGAAGCTCAACCCTGTTGGGGCCCGTGGCCATCACCTGGGGACCCTCGGAGGAATACAGAGCCTTGGACTGCAGCACTTCCGCCACACTAGGAAGATCATCACAGAGCTCCTGGAGCACACCTGGGGGCATTATGAAAGGGACCGCTTTACTCTATTAGATGAGCCGAAGTCGGGAGGCAGAGGACGGAGCTTGTGAGGAGAGGAGTAGAGGCAGCAGAAGAATTGAGAGAATAATAAAGGAAAGAAGGGATTGTGAGCTAATTGTGCATTGTATGGTGCTGTAAACCTAAAATGGGTATTAAACATGTGTATGCTTGGACTTCTCTGGTTTGTCTGTCTGTGTGTCAGGCTTATCCACAGTAGTTTTATAAAGTGATTTAATATTGCTCACTATAAAAGTTGGTATTTCTGTGGTGGACCCTAACAGAGCTGGCACTTCTCTAAAAATAGCATGCTCATTTTCCCAGACTTTAAAAAGAACTTCTTTAATCCGAGTGTTTTTTTTAAGCATGATGAGATGATGTCACTTAGGCACCCGGTGCCATTGTACAGTTGTAAATGGTATCACTGGAACTAAAAATTGAATAAATGGTTGAATGACCTCTGGATTGCACAGTCTCATCAGATACAACCTGCTGCTAAATGTGCTATTTAAGCTTAAAGGTGCCTTAACTGTGGCACTTAGCACTAATAACGGTCATAGTATCGTCTGGTGGCTACAAATGATTCTTTATAATGGGAAAGGCAGGCTAAGAAAAGCTTCCAGTGAGTAGCTGAAGTGGACACCCCGCTGTCCTTAAACATGCCTCTCAGAGAGTTGATCAGGCTGATTAACACTAGAATTACCAGAGCCTACGAAAAAACTCGTAGATCCGTCCCACCTTAAAATGCTTCGCACTTCTCTGTCAGAGTCTTTTGTCCTTTAAATGTGTTGATAAGCAGCAAACAGCAAGCAGTCTGCTATCATATCTCCCCACCGGCACACAGTTTTCTCAGCTCAAGTCTGCTTACCTACTTGTCAGTTGCTTAGAGCTGTATAGAGTGAGAAGTCATGCAAAATGACGCCTTTTATAAATACTATATCGTTATTTGGAACACTTGCATTTCATGTATGTTCCGTGTCTACAACGATCTATGCACAGTAAACACATCGTTAAAGCAGAAACATTTTTCATGTTTTAGTAATAATTGACAAAACGTAGGCATGAAGTGTATAATGTGTGAAGCCTGAATTCCAAATATCTTTATACACTTTCACAAAAGATAAAAGTATAACAGAACAAATGCGTTTTTTTCTAAGGCTATAACCAAAGAAAAAGAAACCAGGTTAGTGCTGCTTGCTGTCCTGCCTTCTTGGGTAGTATACTGGTTAGCGCTGCCGACTCCAACTCATAAGATTCTGGGCTTGAGTCTTAACATCTTCCAAAATAAACGTTTTGAGTAGTAAGCTGTTCTTATTGTTAATATTATACAATAAAAGCATACATTTGATTTGCGACTGTAACAGCCGCTGTAAATGTATAGTACTTGTCAAAGTTAGCGTCTTTTTTTTTAGTTTTACTTTATTTACTTATCTTCCTACAGCATAAAGTCACAAGTATACTGCAGAGCTTCCTCTGTTTGAACGTCAAGGGCATGCTCACAAATTACACGTGTAATGCCACGAAAAATACCTGCTGACATTTTAGTACACGAGCAATGGTACGAGAATGCAGTTAGACTTTTTTTGGGCACATAAACCACGCTAGTGTTTAGATCTGGATGGTGTAGCGTTGGCGAGCTCTGTAAACCGTGCTGTTTCTTTGAAAGACAGCTGATTGGCAGGATGACGCCGGACTTTCGCCTTTACGCCCGGTGCAGCTGCGTTGTTCTTATATGTGAGGGGATGGCTTCTGTTTTCTCCGATCTGAGTTCACCTCTGTAATAGTGCGTCTTTATTTGAAAACAGCAGTGTCAGATCGGGATGAGCGTGAACGCTAACTTTGACAAGCACTGTAAATTTACAGCATTTGTTACAGACGTAAATCAAATGTATGTTTTTATTGTATAATATTAACAATAATAGCAGCTCTCTACTCAAAACGGGAAACTTGAGAAGCTGCCAGCATCGAACCCAGAAGTTCTTGATTGAGAGTCAGCAGTTCTTAGCATTGCACCACGCAAGCTGTCGCATCAACTGCTTACCGCAACCTGCTTTCTTTTTTCTTCAGTTATATTCTTGAATAAAAGCGCACATGTTCTGTTATACTTGTACTTGTGAAAGTGTTCATTTGATATTTGGACTTCAGGCTTCACACCAGTCATTCTCAGTCACACACACCACTCACATCCACGTCCACAGTTTTCCGAGTCTCGTCCGCGCACAAGTTCTGACACGGTTTTATATACAATCATAAGATTCAAATGTTAACAGTTCCCACACATTACTGCTGACTCCCAATCAAGAGCTTCTGGGCTCTTGATTCTTGGCTCGGAGAAAACAGAAGCCATCCCCGCAAGAAATGTCGACTCACATAAAAGAACAACGCAGCTGTACCAGGCGTAAAGGCAAAAGTCCGGCGTCATCCTGCCAATCACCTGTTCTTCAAAGAAACAGCACAGCTTACAGATCTCGCCAACGCTACTCCGTCCAGATCTAAACACTAGCGTGGTGTATGTGCCCAAAAAAGTCTAACTGCATTCTCGTACCATTGCTTGCATACTAAAGCGTAAGCAGGTGTTTTTCGTGGCATTACACGTGTAATTTGTGAGCATGCCCTTGATGATCAAACAGAGGAAGCGCAACAGTTCACTTGTGACTTTATGCTGTAGGAAGATAAGTAAATAAATGAGCTCACATGTTATTTGGATCAAATAAAGACGCGCTATAGCTATTTATCTATCCCCTTAGCTGTTTTGATATATATTATATAATAACAGTTATAAAGACACTTGTTCATGTTAATTGCAGTCTCAATTGTTAAAAATAATATTTTAAAAGGAGCATCCCACATGAAAATACAACGATCTGATTGACTGACAGTGCATAGCACTTTATATGGTTAAAAAGAAAAAACAAATAACACTTTCTTTCCAGCGGGGAATCGAACTCAGGTCTCTAAGGTGCAGCAGGCCTGCCGCGCACTGATTGGCTGAGCAGTCTGTGTGAACTATCCGCGACTTAGTATGTATCGTGATCATGATTTAGAGAGAATAAAAGTGGAAAAAAAAGCGGAAACTTTTACAAGTCCTATAAATGTACACCATGTGTTACAGACGCAAACCAAGTGTATGTGTGTACTGTATAATATTAACAATAAGAGCAGCTCATTACTGAAAACAGCAAATATAGGAGTGAGTCAGGATAGAACCGGGGACTCTTGATTACACCGGGGACGTTTGATTACAAGTCAGCAAATCTTACCACTACTCTACGGAAACTGTGGTTTTTTATTTTACCTTTTGTGAAAGTGTTTACTTGATCTTTGGACTTCAGGCTTCATATACTGTATTATATAGTTTATGCCTACATTTTGTCATTTACTACTAAAATATGAAAAATGTTCCTGTTTTAAAAATGTGTTTACACAGATTACTGTAGAAACGGAACACACATGAAATGCGTGTGTTCCAAATAACGATCTATTATTTCCACTCTAAAACTCTAGCAGTTCAGTCACTCCCAGATAATCAAACAAGGCAGGAGCTGGGAAAACTTAGTGAACGTTCTGCGACGGTGGGGGATGGAATAGCTGGCTGCTTCCTGGCTCGTCTTAATCGGCACATTTAGAAAACAAAAGAGAGGTGAGAACGGTTTTAAGGTGGGCCGGATCTACGAGTTTTTTCGTAGACTCTGGTAATTCTAGTGTTAATTACATTATTGGCTCCCATTGGATGCAAGGACAGTAGGTTTGAAGATTATTATCTAGATATCTTGGAATATATTTTACCTTTTTCTAATTTAAGGGACAAAACACAAAAATTAAGCACAACCCAATCAAATGAAAACAACATATCATAGCAAGTATGTCAATATGTTTTGAAAACACTCCATGAAACCCTAAAATATTATTGGGCTTTTCACCAGATTCATAATGTTCACAATGTGACTGAAAGAAATATTCTATCCCAAAACTCTATATCTTAATCTCATGTTTTCATGGAGATCATAAGTAACAAAAGTTCTGATAAAACAGGACCCAATGATGACCATGTTGGACTTCATCAAATGATATGAAAAAGTCCTTAATTTGAAGACAGGACTCTTGACCAGTGAATCAGGGGGAGAGGCACAGATAAACAACCACAGATAAACAACCAGTGTGTATGTGCTTGAAAGAAGAGGTGAAATAGGTATTTTGGACTTTGCAGTTAACATATTCTCATACTTACCGTAAATGCTCACATATAAGTTGGGTCTTGAAACCCAAAAAATTGTTTATAAAATCAGACCCCGACTTATACGCCTGTTCAAAAATGTAACACTTCTTGCCTCCTCCAGTCTCGCATCAGTTTCTTAGATGCATCGAATTTTGTTGCAGCAGTGCAGTTACCAATTTCTTTCGCAACTTAATTTAAAACCAGCTTCATATTTTCTTCTGATCGAATGCTCCATCGTAGATAAGGGATGCTCTTACAATAAAGGTGTATGAGGGTGTGAGATACAAAAAACTCAAAACAGTGCAAATGTCACTTTTTGAATAGTTTAGGTATTACCGTGTGGTCATGTAGGCACAATACATAAAAAAAGAAAGGCAGTGTGCTCAGTGGTTACTCTTCCAGGTGGGCGTTAGTATATCATAATCTCTTGGACCAATAGCATGAGTTTTCCGCATTCAACTTATACGACCGACATTATAAAATACCAGAAATTATACGTCCCGACTTATCCATGGGAGAACTTCTCTGCAAGTATATATGGTAGCTAAAAGTAGCGTCACTGACAAGTAACAAGACCATTAGAAATTATCAGTCCACTTTCAGCTGATGTCATTTTTGATATCCAAAGCATTCTATAAAGGAAAATGAAAAGTACTGTCGGAGACATCACAACTGACATAGAAACATACATAAGAAATTTGACAAATGTGAGGAAGACCAATCAGTTGAGCAAACCTTAGCTAGATCTGTGAGTGAGTATAATCTATTATATTTATTATATATTACATTAAATTATATACTGTATATTTATATATTGTGGTGGGTGGCCGGCTAAATATTCCGGCCCTCACCCCCAGGCCTCCAGGTGGAGCTCTCACGATGACATGGACGTTCCCCGAATTCCAGCAGGGCCTCATGGACTTTGTAGTTTATATGCACAGCCCTGCTGGGTACCCTGGGGACCACCAGGAGTCGCTGTAAGGGGGCTATCGGACTCTTACGTGCCCTATAACCCGGAGGTGCGTCATGATTATATGACAAGAAGAAACAACGTGCTTCCGGGTTGAAGAAAAGAGCTTTTTATCCGACCTGGAAGTGTTCATGATCACATGGACAGAAGAGAGAAACGCTTCCAGGTCATGGACTATATAAAGGACTCTGGGAAACCAGTACACTGAGCTGAGCTGGGAGGAAGGGTGGCGAAGTGTCTGGGAGTGTGGATGATTGATTGGTGTATTGATTAGTCTATTGATTAGTGTATTGATTAATTTATGAGTATTGTGGAGTGGAGGGTGCTTTGTGCACGTTATTGTTCAAATAAAAATAATATTTGGACTTTTACCTGGTGTTTGGCGTATTGTCCGAGGGTTCAAGAGGACGACAGTGACCTCAATCTGTCACAATATATATATACATATATATATATATTGTGAAGGACAGTCGGGTCCCATGCCTGGCAGGGACGCCCCTGCTGCATCTGTTCCGGGGGAGCCACCATGGGCAGCTCAGTACCTTCCCCGGGACGCTTGGTGGCAGCCTCCCTGGTGGACGATGATTCCCCAACCTGGCACAAGGCTCCATGGGAGATGGAGTCCTCCACAGCCTGGTTGGGGGCTTGGATGGCCGCCAGGGGGAGCTGCATGGACTTTCCAGCCCAGCTGGTCGACTCGTCAGCCCCACCCGGAAGGTCAATTAGGACCAGGTAATCAAGCACCTGGAACGCTTCCGGGTGGGGTATAAAAAAGGCCAGCACCACCACTCGAGAGAGCCAGAGTTGGGAGGAGGAGGACTAAGCCTAAGGAGAAGTGGTGGTGCTGAGGTGGATAGAGAGAGTTTGTGAGTGTATTTGGGACTGTGTTGGGCCTGTGGGACACGGGGAAGGCGTGCCCCACGGCTGAAGTGAAATATTTATTTAAGTACGTGCCTCTGCCTGAGTCTGTGCCGGGTCGGGCGCTATATAGCGCCTTTCACAATATATATTATTGTCTTTATAGTTCAAATAGTTTAATAGTTCTGTGAGTGAGTGGTATAATCTATTCTTGCATTTTCCTACAGAGTTGTTGCAATACTCTGTGCCTGTACATGGTGGGGAGCGCTGTGCAAGAACAAAGCAGTTCTACTTTTGTACTGTAATTCTTAGGTGGCCATAATAGATTGACAATCTAGCACTGTGAAGAAGATTACTCGTGTTCTATTTTGTGTGTTGTATTTACCCCATTTTTTTAACATCCACTGCATGCCCAACCTACCTGTCATGTCTTTCCCAAGATTTCTTCAATTTCCCCTTTTTTTCTCGTGTTCTTAGAGATTTAAGGCTGAGGAGCTGTCAAAAAACATGACCCGTTAAAGCCCATTAAGACATTCCTTTTGTGATTTTATACTTTACAAGAAATAAATTGTTGTAAGGTGTCCCATTATCTAATCTACATAGTTCTCAAAGGTTGTCGAGGTTTCTGCTTCAACTTCATGTCCTGGTAGTTTGTTGCAGATTTCCACAACCCTTTGCGTAAAGAAGTGCTTCTTGGCTTCAGTCTGAGATGCACTTCCCTTTAATTTCCAATAGAGAGAGAGAGACGTAGAGATAAACATCACAAGAGAAGAGATAACAGGCACCATGTCTAGCCTAAGAAGACAAAGATTGTAGCAAACAAAAGCCCAATAGTCGCCTGATACCAAGCTTGCTGCCTGATTCTGATTTGAATCGTTCAGGTTGTATGCTTTCATATTATTTTGCCTAACATTTCAGTGTATGCCTCGTTTATCTGAAAATGGACATACGTTTAGATTAAAATAAATTTTGAGTATTATCCACTGAAACTTCCTTGTTGATTACTGACACTAGCAATCTATCCCCAGAATGAGTGCTCATTCAGGTCAAACCCCTTCACAGGCTGCAAACTGGATATGTGATCCCGGCAGTAGCCGAACTCCTGGCCTCTGCTAGAAAGAATTTAATGCAAGCTTTTCGAGGGTTGCTAGTTCCTATTAAGCATATCTGTTCAAAATCTTTTCACAGGTAGAGAATTAGGAGCAGAAGGATATATGTAATCCTGCCAGAAGCAGACTCTTGGCCTTTGGTAAGGTTTACAGAAGTTCAGCTCTTGCAGTGGGGGAGACAGGGGCTGATGTGTCTTCATCCATTGTTAAGGTATTCCAGAGGTTTAGTGTAGAATCCCTAACAAAGTTAGCCAGCCATTATTAAGGATTCTGGTACATATTGTAAAACAAGGTTAATAATGTAGGCATTTCCTGGATTAACCTATCTACCAATAAAAAGAAGAATCTTTTTTGGACACATTCCAGGTTGAAACATGTACAGTTTTTAGCACTGATAGCACTGCATAGCCAGTTGGTTTTAATGCTGGGGTAACACTATCTGTGTGCAACAGAGAAGAGAAGGAACCCAGTGATTTTGCTTTCAGGCATAAATGTGACAAGCTTGCACTTCCAGACTTGTTTAGTGCTTGCTGAGGGCCAGGTACCTGCCTAGAGTCGTCCACAGCAGAGGAGCCTTCCTGATGGAGGATTCCTATGTCAGTCTCTTCTTCATCAATCAGCAAAAGGCTTTGACATGTCACTAACTTCAATTTGTGCAGCTTTTTTCTAAAGTCTCTCCGTACCCTTTGTTAATTGACATGTTGCTCTATAATTTCAGATGCCCCACTCAGATGTGTGCTTTACAGTTAATGAGAAATTATAGCAGAAGAATGGAATCATCATTAAAACGTAACTAGAAAGGCAAACTTGCATGGATTGCAGTTCCTGTTTCTTGAATGAAGTGTAATGTGGCCAGAAAACAGAGCTGAATACACAGAGAACTGGGTCACCCCTTTTACTTTTAACGAAAAACACGACCATTTGGGTCCAGAAACAAAAAGCAAGGTCGGTTCAGTCAGCCATATAGGAGCCTGTAGACGAGTTGGAGCTCTGTGCTCCTCAACCACAAAGTCATTCTGAGATGCCACCCTCTGGGAGCGACTCAGTTTTATTGCTTTTGGTGCCAAAAGGGGTGGGGCCCCTTTGGGGTGTTGTTGGCAGAGCTACTGTAGGTGTTACCCTTGAGTGAATATTTGGTACTATGGGGGAAAGAAAAGATACTGTTAGCGTCAGCACCCCCTCTCGCCCCAGGGTGGAACTGTTTACCTCTTCAGTGCCTGGGAGATGGTTCCCAAACGCACATGCATCACAGTGGCATTGCTTTTACAACTTATTTTAGGACATGGTACTATACTATCTTGCTTGACGAGGCTTTGCTCATAGCATGGTACTGCAATAGGATTTAAAACTTAAGGACCTTTCCTCAACAAATGTCAAATCTCCAAATTACTGCAACAGAAAACAGTTGACAACAGTTGGAAAAATTGATCCATAGAGATTTTTGCCTTTGGAAAGGCTATCCCTGTGAGGCAATTGAATTTGGAACAGCGTCCTTTATCGGTTCAGTGCTCCGCAGGTGACTGGTCTATTAAACATTTAAGAAAAGTGGCTGCCTGCTGCAGGCAAGGTAGGAAATCAACTGTAAAAAACGCAGAGAAAGAGGTTTTAGAGTGCAGGATTATAACAGACAGGAGCAATGTGCAGCTTGGGTGAGGTTAAATTAAAAACAAAACAAAAAAAAAACTTAAAATTGTGATGAAAGAACTTAAACTATAAGTAAGATGATTCAGATTCAAAGGTAGTCACAAACTTCTTGGAGACCTGGATTACAACTCGAGGAGAAGCTTACTAGATAGGGACAGAGAACATTTTGGTTTCTGCAGAGTAGTTTTAAAATAAGAAACTTGACACTTCACCAGCTCTCCTTTATGGGGGAGTATTTCGGCCAAAAATGAATATGTAAATAAATTTGCAAATACAGTGGCACAGTGGAAGCACTGCTGCATCGCAGTAAAGAGGCCGGGGTTCACATCCCAGTTACTAACTATGGAGTTTGCATTTTTTTCTGGATGCTCTGGTTTCCTCTGTCCAAAAGACATGGAGGTATGGTGGATTGGTGACACTAAATTGGTCCTAGTGTGTGTGTGTGTGTGGGTGTGTGTGTGTGTTCCCCTTGAAATGGACCAGTGTCCTGTCCTAGGTTTGTTTATGCCCTGTGCCCTGTGCTGCAACCCTCATCTGGATTAGGCAGGTTAGTAAATGACAGGACAACATGCAAATAAATAAATGTATTGTGAAATGAGGTAATAAGAAAATAAAAAAAATAATTGTTATGTGAGCATAAATAAACATGCCATAAAATATTAATTTTGTTCCTTATTTCTTAATGCAGTAATTTACTGTAATTATTTCTTCATTTATTTATGTCAGTGACACCACACACAACATGAAATAGGCTTTGACATGAAAACTGTCACCCCTCAAAGTGAATAGGTTGGGCCCCCTTGAGTACAGTGCTTTGATTGGTTAATTGTTGGTAGATGATTGCACAAGCCTGTGGACCACAGGATTCCAAAGCAAGCAAAGCACCTGCTCAGAGTTTTGACTGTGCGCCTCCTTGGTGCACATGAAAAAAGTTGGCCAGAATGCATGAAGCAGCTGCTTTAATTGAAGGAGACCTGAATTCATCATCCTCCGAGATGTCTGCATCTGACTTGTCATGTCTATCTATACAAGTAGCACTTCATGAGCAAAGATTTATGCACAGTTCACCACCATTTCACCAATCAAACACACTACTTGCTAGAACCCATCCTTTCAACTTTGACAAATCAATGACAGTTTTAATTTCATGTTTCATTTAAATGAAGAAGTAATTTAATACATACATAAAGAAATAAACAATCAAAAAAAATTAAGACGCATTTAATTATTTATGCTCTTATATCATTATTTTTTTTATCTGTATATATAATACGCTACCGTGGCTGACCATTTGTCTGTCCAGGATTTTAAATCACCTGTAGTTCGCAAACCGTTTGACCTATTGCCTTGAAATTTGGTGCACATATACTATGTTATATCTATTATCCATTTTCGGAGTGATGATTGACCTCCGAGGTTATTCCTCTTTTTATTTTTATGTTATTTTATTGTAGAATCAACTCTCAGCAGCACGCAGCAGGGTGGCCATGCGGCGCGTGCGTACTGGCGCTGTTCTCATTGCTACATCCTTCAGCTTCACTTCCCCTACCTCTTCATATCTTAAATCATTCTTGAGGCAGATTGAAGACTTAAGTGCCAGCTTAAGTGAAAAATTCAAGAAAACGTACTAAGTAATTGCAACACAAACACTGACTTAATCAGTTTTAACGCAAAATGGTGCCGACGAAAAAAGAGAAGAAGTAGACCGCTAGGGTGGAGAAAAGAAGAGCTGTTCAGGAAGCAGCAAGTGCATCAACCTCTGAGCAAACGAATGCTAAACGTACAGAGAAAGAGGAGGAAAACTAGGAATGTTCAAGTCAAGTGTATTCACTGCATGTTATTGTACAGTGCGCCGTTACTGGTTTATTATAATAATAATTCTTTACATTTGTATAGTGCTTTACTTCCTACTCAAAGCACATTACATAGGGAGTGGGGAGCCACTTCAACCACCACCAATGTGTAGCATTCACCTGGATGATGTGATGGCAGCTATTTTGCGCCAGTACACTCGCCACACATTAGCTAATACAGTACATGGTGAAGGGGTGAGAGATAGTTAGCCAATAAGACACAGGGGATTATTAGGGGGCCAGAATGACCCGGCCATAGTGGTCAATTTAGATAGGACTTTGGGATACATAGATGACGCCCTAGGATCTTTTATGACCACAGAGAGTTAGGGCCTCAGTTTTACGTATCTTCTGAAGGATGGTGCCATTACACCAAAGTGTCCCCATCACTGCACTTTGGCATTGGGATCCACACTCAGACCACCGTGTAAGTGCCAACTACTGCCATCGCCACCAACACCTCATCCAGCAGCAACCCAAGCTTTTTCTGGTTGGTCTCACATCCAAGTACTGGCCAGGCCCAAACATGCTTAGCTTCAGGTGGATGACCTGTTCTGAAGTGCATGTGCTATGGCTGCTGGGTATTATTACAATTAAAAACCAGCTGTTCATGTTTTTAAAACAAATAAAGCCAATGTCATATTTTGTCATGGGGTACAGTATATTAGATTTGTTAATCACAGTTGCTAATCTCAGCCTTTGTCACACTCAGCATGAAAACTCGGGCACTTAGAAAATGAACCGCACAGTTGAAAGGAGAATGTGTAAACTCTACACAGATAATGACTGGATTTGGGATTTGAAACTTTAAACTCTTGAGTTGTGAGGCAGCAGCCCAAAACACCCCATTACAAAAACCACTAAATCCAAATTGGTGGTCTCAGGAAGCCATTTGCAGTGTTACTCAACTCAGTATTACCAGGTAGCTCAATCTCTTCCGATAGTCTTAAGCCACCTGAGAAATGTGTCCATCTCAGAACCTGACCAAGGACATTACATTACTTTGTTGAACCGTTTATAAGCCTTTTGAGGCCGTATATTTGACTCACAGAATGTTTATAGTTCACAAATACAGACAATTGAAGGCAAGCAGGACTTTAAAAATGTCAGTCATAAAATGATATACACAAAAGCCAAAGGTTAAGCTTCATGGGTAAGCCAGCTAAGAGCTCTTGAAAGTGAGTGTGAGAGCAACATGACAAGGTTTTCAAACACTCTGCCTTCTTTTTTCAGGAATATAGAGAAAGAAAACAGTGTCACGTATTCATGGGAATTCTCATCCAAGCTTCTGTAGGCAACTGTTATATTTTTAACAACTATCTGAAACATTAATGAGTGAATGTAGTCAGTTCAGATAAAGTGATATACAGTTACAAAATATGATAAGACTCAGTGTGTTGACACCAAGGAATCTGGTTGTGCTTAACTGAAGAAATGTTACTATGCTGTGAAAAATAAAAAATAAACAATCTGTGTAACACGTAACAGTTAAAGGAAATCATTTTTACGTGCATTTGCATAAAATGTGAAAGCAAATATTGTCAACATCATGTTTGCCTGTCCCCATGAAACAAACAATATTGGCTCAGACACAGGAAGCAGAGGGTGATGGTGCGAGGAACCTCATCAGAATTAGCTGATGTTAAGAGTGGTGTTCCACAGGGGTCAGTGCTAGGGTCGCTGCTATTTTTAATATACAGTAATCCCTCGCTATAACGCGCTTCGACTTTTGCGGCTTCACTCTATCGCGGATTTTATATGTAAGTATATTTAAATATATATCGCAGATTTTTCGCTGGTTCATGGGTTTCAGTGGACAATGGGTCATTTAATTTCTGGTACATGCTTCCTCAGTTGGTTTGCCCAGTTCATTTCATACAAGGGACGCCATTGGCAGATGGCTGAGAAGCTACCCAATCAGAGCACGTATTATGTATTAAATAAAACTCCTCAAATATATTGTGAGCAGGGGGGCTGTTCGCACCCCTAGAGGATATGGATGCTCCTCAAAAAACACTGAAAGACTACCTTCACATTGCTCCCTTCCTTGCTGGGCTTACTTGTGGCTGCTTTTTTGCGCGATATGCTTCCCGCACGGTACTTCACATACTTAACAGCCCAAACAGCACCTATTGATTTTTGATTGTTTACTTTTCTCTCTCTCTCGCTCTGACATTCTCTGCTCCTGACGGAGGGGGTGTGAGCAGGGGGGCTGTTCGCACCCCTAGAGGATACGGACACTCGTCTAAAAAATAATGAAAGACTACCATCACATTGCTTCTTTTCTTGCTGGGCTAACTTGCGGCTGATTTGTCAAGCGATATGCTTCCCACACGGTGCTTCGCATACTTAAAAGCCCAAACAGCACCTATCGGTTTTTGATTGTTTGCTTTTCTCTCTCTCTCTCTCTCTCTCTGACATTCTCTGTTCCTGATGAAGAGGAAGATATGTTTGCATTCTTTTAATTGTGAGACGGAACTGTCATCTCTGTCTTGTCATGGAGCACGTTTAAACTTTTGAAAAAGTGACAAATGTTTGTTTGCAGTGTTTGAATAAAGTTCCTGTCTCTCTACAACCTCCTGTGTTTCTGTGCAAATCTGTGATGCAAGCGTGACAATAGAAAAATAACCATATAAACATATGGTTTTTACTTTGCGGATTTTCACCTTTCGCGGGGGGCTCTGGAACGCAACCCCCGCGATGGAGGAGGGATCACTGTATATAAATGATTTAGATAGGAATACAAGTAACAAGCTGGTTAAGTTTGCAGATGACACGAAGACAGGTGGATTAGCAGATAATTTGGAATCCGTTATATCATTACAGAAGGACTTGGATAGCATGCAGGCTTGGGCAGATTTGTGGCAGAGGAAGTTTAATGTCAGTAAATGTAAAGTATTACACATAGGAAGTAAAAATGTTAGGTTTGAATACACAATGGGTGGTCGGAAAATCGAGAATACACCTTATGAGAAGGATTTAGGAGTCATAGTGGACTCTAAGCTATCGACTTCCCAACAGTGTTTAGAAGCCATTAAGAAGGCTAACAGAGAATGTCAGGTTATATAACACAACGTGTGGAGTACAAGTCACAGGAGGTTCTGCTCAACCTTTATAACGCACTGGTGAGGCCTCATCTGGAGTACTGTGTGCAGTTTTGGTCTCCAGGCTACAAAAAGGACATAGCAGCACTAGAAAAGGTCCAGAGAAGAACAACTAGGCTGATTCCAAGGCTACAGGGGTTGAATTATGAGGAAAGATTAAAAGAGCTGAGCCTTTACAGTTTAAGCAAAAGAAGATTAAGAGGTGACATGATTGAAGTGTTTAAAATTATGAAGGGAATTAGTCCAGTGGATTGAGACTGTTGTTTTAAAATGAGCTCATCAAGAACATGGGGACACAGTTAGAAACGTGTTAAGGGTAAATGTCTCCCAAACATTAGGACGTTTTTTTTTTACACAGAGAACCATAGACACATGGAATAAGCTAGTGTGATAGACAGTAAGATTTTAGGGACTTTCAGAACTTGACCTGATGTTATTTTGGAGGAATTAAGTAGATAGGACTGGCACACATTATTGGACTGAATGGTCTGTTGTCATCTAGATTGTTCTAATGTTGTAATATTGTTGAAATTTGGAACACTTATTCTTCAAAGAAATGTGTTAGAAAAGTTTAGTTTTCCACTAGAATATCTTAAAAAGAAGCACTGTAACAAATTTTGGAAATTTCAAAAAGTCATGTTTTAAAAATAACTGACAATTGTTTTGAAATCATCTGTCATACAGCAGAGAAACCTTTCTACAATATGAGTGGCTTTGTAGGGTCTTCTACTACTGTGGAGGTTTCACATGTAGCCATAACGTGAGTGGACGATATGGGTGTGTGTTTTATCAGCTGCATTTCAGCAGATAATATAAAAAGAAAATCTAATTACATATTTGACATTATAGTTTTTTTTCCACTCACCTGGTGGGGCTGGAAAAAGAGTCCCATGAGGCTCTCACTTCTGACAGTTGCCACATAGCAGGTGGATAGTTTGACTTGCACAGTATGTCTGTAATGTTGTACAGATGATGTCCTAAGGCAGGCTATGTGAGGCCAGAAACCTCCCATGGAGCAAAAGGGCAAAACCTCCCTTAACCTTTATTTTTAATATGAGTGAAAAAAATGGTGGCTGGGTCCCATGATCATCCTGACAGTTTGGATTTCATACAGGAGATTTAAAAGATACCACAAGGATAAATGACTTGTGTCAGCCAAACTTTCAAAGAGATGTTGCTTTATCAATGGATCGTTGTTTTATGGTGAAGCAGGTTTCTGCAGTGTGTGTCATGCTTCAAGAGAAGGTCCTGATGTTGTAATATAAACCTGTGTAAACAGACACCCTCAAGGGGTCACTCTCCCAGTTCGGCGTCCCAGGTAATTGCCTGCCTTGCCTCTTCAGTTGCTGTACCTCTACTCCTTACCCCTCTTTCTATGCTCCCATTATTGATTCCTTTTGGAGGAAAAACTCCTGTATAGACAGAATACAAAAACTGAGCCAAAAATCTAGGAGTATCTGAACCATTTTGCAAAGATGTCATGATGAACTTTTTCATGTAACACTTTATTAACAGATATAAATTCCACTCTACTTCTGTTTTTCGCTATCCAAAGGACAAATTGTGGTTATCCACACACAGTTCAAGTTTGTCGCTGCTTAGGCAAGAATTAACAGCACCGTCTGTGCTGAAAAAGTCTGCCAGGTTAATTACTTGGACTGATTTTGCTGTCTTCCAGAGCTACAGGGTGGAATTCTGTCAGACTTGATATAAGAGAGCAGTGAGTGTGATGTGACGCGACAGAAGGAAATGTCTGAGTGATGGAGTTACACTTAGAAAGTTCAACATGTATTAGTGAGTAGGTATTTACATCTGACACAATGCCTCCAATTACAGCAATATAGCCTTTTCCAAATATAAAGGCAAAATAAACCTTGTTGGATGAGTGATATTATTTTAATAAATGAAAAAATGATTTTACTACTTTGAGTTTTATCAATGGTGTAGTGCCCCACAGTTTTCAAATTACAAGGTTTAAATCTCATGTAGTCACTGTCTGTGTGGATTTGCCCATTTTGCCACTTGTTTGAATGGACTTTTCTCCTACGCTTTTCCTCCTGTTTTGCCAAGATATCTCAGTTAGGTTGATTCATAAATTTAAATTGACTCAAGGTGGGTGACTGTGTCTTTTGATCATCTGGTAACTTTTCCAGGGTTGGCTCCCACCTTGTACTCCTTGATACCAAAGCTCCAGCTTCTTGAAATCCTGAAGTGGATTAATGGGCTCAGATAGTGAATTGCTTACCTTGGGTAAGAACACAGAACAATACTTTGAAGCAGAACTCTGACAAATCATGATAAGGACACTCTGAGAGCTCTTTGATCCATTCATCTTATTTCCTTGACTTTCTGTTGTTTCTCGGACTTCATCGGAATTGCTGATCCAGGAGAGTCATTTGCTTTGAACAAATCCTTTAAAATTAAATTCTGATCTTATAAATTAGGGACTCCAAATCACATTATTTTCATATCCTTTAATAATGGTTAATAATGGACAACCTCAGAGGATTTTGCATTGCATTTTCTTGAATGATTAAAGAAGGGTTCAGGATTCAGAATGTACAATGGATGTTCTCTTCTTGAAAATAGGCTTTTCTTAGACACCCTCACCACCTGTCTGGGTTTCTAAGTATGTCCAGCTGTCATTCCTGTTTCCTGTGCCATCTTCCCATAAACTGATCATCATCTGAAGTCTAAATAACTCCTCTTCATCTAAGCTTTTAACGCATATGGCCTTCGATGAGATGACATGTTTACGATGTTGAGTATTCACAATTGGATCAAAGTGTTCTGATTTAATATTTTGTTCAAACATGGTGTTTATTACTTGGACACTCCTTGAGCAGCCTCAGAGTTCAAAAGATGTTTACTACTTGGATTCAGATTAGCCAGGCCATTCCTTTCAGTCATGCCTTTTCAGGTATCTCCATTATTCTTCTGTCTTCCAGTAGGACTACAGACTCAGTAGAGGGAACCCTTTCAAGCACTGCAACTGTGTTCTCTGAAGTGGCTAAAAATACACTGAAGAAACGCTAGGTCATCATACACCTTCTCTTTAGAGTGTTTGGAGTATGCTCAGAAACACCTTTTCATCACCAGCAGCAGCACTACAGTCCATGAAGGGCCTTGGTCTCCTCAACAATTTTCACAAGATGCCTTCACTTTCTGCATACTTTATTGTGTTGTAGATTTACTTTTAAAAGGAAAAAATAGCAATTTTCATCTCATGATCCACACTCAACAACCCATAATGACAAAGTGAAAACATGTTTTCAGAAAAGTTTCCATATTTATTAAAAAAAGAATGTGCAGAATGTTGATTCATTAACTGGACTCCAGGTTTGCTAACCTCTTACTCCAGTTAGCTTTTGTTAAAGTCAGATTAGGCTAGGTTGTTAGATTAGTGGTGTGGAGTGCTGGCTCTGAGGCTAGGGATCTGCACTGGCAATAGGAAGGTTGCCGGTTCGAATCCCGTAAATGCCAAAAAGGGACTCTGCTCTGTTGGGCCCTTGAGCAAGGCCCTTAACCTGCAATTGGTAAGCGCTTTGAGTAGTGAGAAAAGCGCTATATAAATGCAAAGAATTATTATTATTATTATTATTAGGTTAGGGTTAGATTAGATTAGATAAACTTTATTGATCTCATGGGAAAATGCAGATGCATACACCAGCTGAAACATAAAAACAAGGAAACAAACTCACAGGATAAAAATTTCAACCAATCAGTCAATAAATAAGTAAATAAAAAAACTTAATGTGTAGATCAAGTGGAACATTAGAACAATCTAGACGAGAACAGGCCATTCAGCCCAACAAAGCTCGCCAGTCCTATCCACTTATTTTGTCCAAAAAAACATCAAGTCGAGTTTTGAAAGTCCCTAAAGTCTTACTGTCTACCACACTACTTGGTAGATTATTCCAAGTGTCTATCGTTCTTTGTGTAAAGAAAACCTTCCTAATGTTTGTGCGAAATTTACCCTTAACAAGTTTCCAACTGTGTCCCCGTGTTCTTGATGAGCTCATTTTAAAATAACAGTCTCGATCCACTGGACTAATTCCCTTCATAATTTTAAACACTTCAGTCATGTCATCTCTAATCTTCTTTTGCTTAAACTGTAAAGGCTCAGCTCTTTTAACCTTTCTTCATAACTCATCTCCTGTAGCCCTGGAATCAGCCTAATTGTTCTTTTCTGGACCTTTTCTCGCGCTGCTATATCTGTAAGTGGAAGCTTTGAATTGCCTGATAGTAGTGGACAGAAAAGACCCCCAGAGGTGATTCTCAGCACACTGCGGTGGAACTAGTCCACCTGGAGGGGATGGAGGGGATGATGGTGTCCAATTTTGCCACCGTCTTTTTTTCCACAACAGCTTCCAGTGTGTCCATGGTTCACCCTGTGATGGTGCTGGCTTTCCTGATAATTTTGTTCTGGCATTGGGCTTCTTTTGAGCTCAGCTCACATCCCCGGGAGGCCACAGCATAGAACACCACACAGGGTAATATGGACTGGTAAAACATTTTCAGGAGTTTGCTGCACACATCAAAAGACCTGAGTCTCTTTAGCAACTACATTCTGCTCTGGCCCTTCTTGTACAGTGCCACTGTGTTGTCAGACCAGTACAGTTTGTTGTTCATGTGGACCCTCCGCTATTTGTAGCTCTGCACCACTTTCATGTCCTCCCCGTGAATTGTAACTGGTCTCAGAAGCTCTTTAGCATGCCAGAAGTCCACCACCACCTCATTGTTTGCTGATGTTGAGTTGCAGGTTGTTATCATGACACCACAAGACAAAGTCATCCACAACATTCCTGTACTCTGACTCATCTCCATTATTAATACAGCCTATGGTGGACAAGTCATCTGAAAATTTCCATACATGGCAAGTGTTGGTATTGTGCTCAATGTCGGTTGTGTAGAGGGTCAACAGGAAGGGGGACAGGGCAGTTCTCTAATGTTCTCCATTATTACACAGGAAGGGGGAGAGGGCAGTTCCCTGATGTTCTCCATTATTACACAGAACCATTTCTGACCCACAGTCCCTCATCCTCATAAACTGCTGTCTGTTGGTCAGGTAGTCATGGTCCACAAGGTTATGGGAGCATTCAAAACCTTGTGCTTTTTCCTCAGTCAATGAGGCAGGATGGTGTTAAAGACTCTGCAAAAATCAAGGAACATTTTCCTGACTGTGATACCAGCTTTGTCCAAGTGGGAATAGGATCTGTGAAGCATATAGATGAGAGCATGTTTCATACCTACAGTATATGTGTCTGATAGGCAAACTACATAGGATCCTGATTTTCTCGAACCAGCGGTTGAAGCTGTTTTAGGACCAGCCTTCATGATGTATGAATTACTGGTCTGAAGTCCTTGGGTTCACTGGAATACCCTTTCTTTGACCCTGGGACCACATAGGATGTTTTCCACTGCTTGAGAAACCTTCTGAAAATTCAGGGAAAGATTGAAAAGGTGCTGAAAGATCCCATAGAGTCATGGGGTCCACATACTTTTCTAATGTACATTGGTAAATTTTTGATGTATTCAATTTGTATAAGAACTATACAATGTAATACAATCATTTGTGTGCTATTAGGACAAATTGTGTTTGTTCATCATTGTAATGTTTAAATAAAGATCAGACCATGTTTATGACAAATTTATACATGTGGCTATTTCTAAAGGGTATGCATAATTTTTTGCTACTGTCTGAATTTGTATTTAGAATTTCATTACATTTATTAATATGACATGACATACTTAAACCCACTTGGTCTAATTCATGGTCTTAATGAAACTACAAAGACCATCCCGGCAACATGAGATGCAAAGTAGGATCCATCCATACATCCATCCATCATTAGACAGGGTGTCATTTTTTTCTTAAAATATTATATTATAACATCTATGTATGTGACATAACATTCCTTAACCTGATTATTCTAATCCAGAGCTTTAATGAGGGTACAGACACTATCCCTACAACATCAAGTACAACCCAGGAACCATCTCTAGACAGGGCGTCATTTCTTCTCAGAATTCACTCATGCACACACCCACACCCACAAAATTGCAAGTTAAACTAATAAGTATGGCTTTGGGATGTGTGAGAAGAATTGGGAGTATCCATTGAAAAATTCACACAGACATGAGGAAAACATGTAAACACTACAAAACCAGTGACAGAGCCGGGACTGCTTTGTAAGTGAGTTGTATAATCTACATGAACGCACAGACTGTTCTATGACAGCAAGGGTGTACAGTAATCCCTCCTCCATCGCGGGGGTTGCGTTCCAGAGCCACCCCCGAAATAAGAAAATCTGTGAAGTAGAAACCATATGTTTATATGGTTATTTTTATATATTTTAAGCCATTATAAACTCTCCCACACTATTATAAACAATTCACGCACAATTATACAGCATAAACCCTTTGTATTCTCTTAGATAATAGGTAAGATTCGTTGAAATTATGTATGTAAACACAGTTTACATACAGTAAAACCTAAATATTATTTTAAAGATATCGAGCGTCTCCAATATCACATATGTTACAGCCATTATGACAGACAGGCCACCAGCAATAAATACGTACAATGCAAGAAAAATTGTATACAGTAAAATGTGTGTACAGTGACACTAAACTATGTACATGTAATAAGTACTGTACGTAAATAATTAATTATGGTTACTCACCAACAATGACACGACGACTTGTCCGATAACGATGAGTTTAATTTTACTGCACAACAAAGGATAGCGTTACAGCTCTTCTAAAGGAGCCTCTTCAGGCGACTGTGTAGCACCGCCGTTGTTCTTCTTCCAGCACTCTTCAATCCAAATCCCTAAAGCAGATTCCATCCAGACTACTGCCTTATCACGTCCACTTGCAACTCGTTTTGCGGCCGTAGATCTTATATGCTTTTCCTCCTTTTTTAAATAAAAAGAATCATGTTCTCATTTATGCTGTAATGGTGTCCTGCAGTGGTGTAGCTGTTTCCTTCCTTCAACATATCCAAAACTTTTACCTTTTCTGCAATCATTTGCATCTTCTGTTGGCGCTTGGGCACGTTAATGCTGAATGAGTGAGATTAGACTTCCTGGTTAATGCAGCACTCCGTCGCTAAGCCAATCAGCAGCACACAGGAACTTAACCGCGTGCTCTGATTGGGTAGCTTCTCAGCCATCCGCCAATAGCATCCCTTGTTTGAATTCAAATGCGTCCCTTGTTTGAATTCAAATGGGCAAATCAACTGAGGAAGCACACGTACTGTAGACCGCAGACATCCGCGAAGCAGTGAAAAATCAGCGATATATTTTCACATATGCTTACATTTAAAATCCGCGATGGAGTGAAGCCGTGAAAGACGAAGCGCGATATAGTGAGGGATCACTGTATGTGTATTTTCTGTTGCAATATTATTTTTGAATTATTATTTTTCATGTTTTTGTTTAATTTTTGGTATGTTTTATATTTGTTATATTTGCCTATTTACAGTATGTGTACTCTATGGGTGGAGTCCTAGGAGGCAGGGCCACCCTGACATTACTGCTACTGAATTCTCCTTCCAAACTTTTTCTGTAAATAATAAAAATTCTGTTCAAGTTTAGAAAATTAGGTGTGATTAGGTATCCCTTGGATAGGCAAATTAGGCTAACTGGCAACTGTAAATCAATCTGATGGGCGGTTGATTTCCTTGCGATAAGATGGTGTCCTCTCTGGGTTTGTTCCTGCTGTGTATCTGATTTTGCCAAAATGCTCTTTGGTTCTTTTGGCTCATCAATATTTTATATGCGTTCTTTGAATATGGATTGATGGACTATATTGGGCCAAGCAGCCTGTTCTAATTATGACTGTTCTATAATAGATAGATAGATAGATAGATAGATAGATAGATAGATAGATAGATAGATAGATAGATAGATACTTTATTAATCCCCAAGGTGAAATACTTAATATTTTTATTAGAATAAATACTTTATATGTTTATTAGAAAATGAATTAATGGGTATTTTGTACACAGTGAACTGCTGTGTCTGACATCAGCTTTCCTTGCAAATGGCAATGTCCTCATCTGAGGTTCTATTTAGCCTAATTAGTTCATGTCTTTTGCACGTGGCATGTAACTGATGAGTTAAACTTATTTACAGCTGCATCATAATGCAGTGGTTATCCCAGTTTTCTTTATGGATCCAGTGCTCTGGATTCAAATCCCATGCCGTGTGGTGGTTGTTGCTCATTCGTCTTGTGTCTCTGTGGATTTTACTCCAGATACTCTGTTTTTTTCCTCCCTAATTACAAAAGATGAGAGGGTAAGTTTGTCTCTGAGTAAATGCATCTATCGATCCTGCAATGGACTGGCATCCTGTCGAGGAGTGCTTGTGTCCAGTGATGCCGGGGCAGGCGCCAGCTTTTTAAGAACCCAAATTAAAGCAGGTTTAAGAGTGTCGTGTTGTATTAGAATCGTTAAAGCAGTACAGCAGTCTATCCTAATGGCAGCTGCACACTCCTACATTTTCACATTTCACTTTAACTGTAAAGAGACTCGTAGGGCTTTTTGCATTCTCATAGCTCAAGCGTATTTTGATTAGCAGCAGCCCTTAATCTCAAGTTGCGGTTAAAGAGGAATAAAAGATGTAGTTGAAAGTAACAGCGAGTCAGCGGAAGGTGCACTGATTTCCTTCACATCAAATAGTCAAGCCCCAAGGATTGAGTTACACTGAGATTAGTTTATCAGTGTACAGTCACTCCCCATGCATACAATGCAGAGTAGAAAGTGCATTTAGAACTAAAGTCTATAACTGAATAGTTTTGACGGTTGAGTCAGCATTTGGATCCACTTTCTTTCTGGCAGAGAGCTCAGAAATGAGCAGGCGTCGGCTGGTCAAATGGCTTTTTCTTGCTTCAAGCACATTTTACTGCTTTATTTCACACAAGATCCTTGCTTCCTTCAGTGATGTAGTTTAACCACCAAGCTGTTTGCTAGAGGAAGAAACACAAAAGGCTGCACAGCCATTGGGCATTTAAGAAAATGAAAATGATTCTTTATTCTTTGCAAAGGCTAACTATTGTTGCACAGTGCTAATTAGCAGCTTCCCGTTATAATGTTAAATGAAAGGTGTTTATAGCCTCGGGCCTTTTCTTGCTTTTTCATGCATTGACTGCTTCACCACAGTACTGAGATTAAGTGTCTGGAATTGCTTTGGTAAAAGAAGGAACATAAGGGTTTCAACAGGGACTGTCAGCATTGGTTACCGCCTTGTAGCCACCTCTGCTGGGATAGGTTGGGAGCAGGCACTGATCTGGCGTGTTACCGCACCCAGCGCACGACGAGCCACTTGAGGATCCCAAATTAGGACCTGAGTGAGGCTGTGCAATGGGTGATGCCTCAGCACCACACTAGTTTGAATGGAATGGAACAGTGCTTATAAAAAAGTATCAACCCTCCTTGGATGTTTTCACATTTTATTGGTATGCAACATTCAATCACAGTGGATTTTATCTGGTCCTGAGTTACTATTAATATTAATATGTTACCCCTGAAACATTCGGAGTCAGAGAGCTGCTGTTCTTCCGTCCAGCCAGTGTTTAGAACTGCGATAAATAATAGAGAGAGCACACGCATTGAGCTGGCGTCAGCTTCACACAGGAGGATTTATTCTTCTTTTAAAGGCCCAGGCCCCTCCTGGACCCCGTGATCATCAGAGGTGACTGTGTGCAGAGGGTGCAGACCTATAAATACCTGGGAGTGCAGCTGGATGATAAATTGGACTGGACTGCCAATACTGATGCTCGGTGCAAGAAAGGACAGAGCCGACTATACTTTCTTAGAAGGCTGGCGTCCTTCAACATCTGCAATAAGATGCTGCAGATGTTCTATCAGATGGTTATGGCGAGTGCCCTCTTCTACACGGTAGTGTGCTGGGGATGCAGAATAAAGAAGAGGGACGCTTCACGCCTGGACAAACTGGTGAGGAAGGCAGGCTCTATTGTAGGCACAGAGCTGGACAGTTTGACATCCATGGCAGAGCGACGGGCACTGAGCAGGCTCCTGTCAATCATGGAGAATCCACTGCATCCACTGAACAGGATCATCTCCAGACAGAGGAGCAGCTTCAGTGACAGACTGCTGTCCATGTCCTGCTCCACTGACAGACTGAGGAGATCGTTCCTCCCCCACACTATGCGACTCTTCAATTCCACCCGGGGGGGTAAACGTTAAAATGATACAAAGTTACTGTCTGTTATACCTGCATTTTTATCACTCTTTAATTAATACTGTTTTTTATCAGTATGCTGCTGCTGGAGTATGTGAATTTCCCCTTGGGCATTAATAAAGCTATCTATCTATCTATCTATCTATCTATCTATCTATCTATCTATCTATCTATCTATCTATCTATCTATCTATCTATCTATCTATCTATCTATCTATCTATCTATCTATCTATCTATCTATCTATCTATCTATCTATCTATCGGTTTGGGATGGCATTCCATATACTGTAGGTCACTTTGATTTGTCTCTCTGTAACACAAAATGAGTACATAACAGACTTCAGTCGACATTGATTGAGTGAACCGGGGGACTTTTATAGCAGAGGGGCAGGAAATAACATTTGTAATGGAGGAAGAGGACTGGAGATGATGATACAGACGAAAGGCGGAAGTGAGGTCATCATTGTTGGACCGCAAATTAAGTCATCCAGTGGTGCTGTTTCTTCGAAAGCCGGAAGTGGATTACATGTTATGGATGCGAGTAACTGCGTTAGAGCTCCAAAAGGTTCGTTTAATCATCCTCCTTTCTCTTGGAGAAGAAGAGAGAGAGGCATAAGCATTCCTTGTTCATTCCTTTCGATTGTTATTTTCCCACAGCGTTGGGCCCATAGGCTGCCCCCTATTTGCGCGTGTGTGACAACGTATAAAACACTATCTGTTCCCACATGGTGTATCGAGTGTGCAAATCAATGTAAATTTTATGGAAGAACCTGTTGAGGGTAACCTAGCAAGGGCAACTTGTGAACAAAATTACTGCAGATGTTTAGCTACTATATAAGTTATTTTTTATGGATGGTGATCCATCATGAGTTTCAGCTACCCAAAGCTGAAGTTATGAGAAGATTTAGGAGTCATAGTTGACTGGTTACTATCAACTGCCAGACAGTGTTCAGAAGCCATTAATGAGCCTAACAGAATGTGTGGAGTTAAAGTCAAAGGAGTTTATGCTCAAGTTTTATAATGCACTAGTACAGCGTTTCTCAACCTTTAAGTATTTGCAACCCGAGGTTTCATAACAGTTTTAATCACGCTCCCCTAACGTTTTTTTGAAAGTAGCCCACTAATACCAATTTGTTCTTTTTAAATTAATGATACAGTATATCATAGATGCATATTTTATTATACCTACTTAACTTTTATCGACATTTATCTAAATCTATATTTATTTTTCTAGTATCAGAATGTAGTTTAAGTTAATTTGTTTTGGTTTCAATAGATGTATTTTTCATATTTTCGATTCTTGTTTTCTTTTTTTCACATCTTCTCGCCCCCCTATTTGTTACTTCGCGCCCCCCTAGGGGGGCCCGCCACACAGTTTAACAACCACTGCACTAGTAAGGCCTCATCTGGAGTGCAGTGTGTAGTTTTACTGTCCATGCTACAAAAAGAGTAAAGCAGCTATTTGATTTCATTCTATTTAATCAACTTCTCTACAATTTCCAAATCACTCAGTTCCTCCTTAGTAGTCCCTTTTACTGCTGGAAGGTTATCCACATTCTCACATGTGAAGACCTCAGACAAGGTCTGATTTGCATCTACTGGCAATGATAATTTGAGATTATTGCTGCTAATGGAGGTTTGATCAATTATTAAATCCAAGGGTCCTCTAGCCTTTTTCACCGTCCACTGTAAATGGTTGAAAGGTGTGTACAATAAAGACATGAAGGATTTTAATTGTTTGTGTTATTAACTTAAACATATTGTATTTGCCTATAGTTGTGACTTAGATGAAGATCACATTTTATGACCTGGTTAACGCAGAAAACCAGGTAATTCTAAAGGGTTTGCATATTTTTTGGTAGGTTAGTCTTGAGGACAGAGGTGTCTTATGGTCTTGTCCTTCTGGACACATATCTGTTGTTGGGCAGCTTCCTTAGGAATAAACCCCTTTACTTTATTACTTTGGTTTTGAGTCTGCATTAAAGTTTGGGGTCTGTTCACAAGCAATCCCTACATTTTAGATTTGTTTAAAACTTTATATTTCATGAACCCTCCATTTAGGTATTTTTTCATCTAAATTACTTTCTATCATTTCATTTCATTTAATGGCAAGTAGAGTTTTGTTGCTAGGCAAACGTCCAAAACGATATTTAATTCTTGTCCGTACTCAGCTCTGCGTGTGTAAAAATAGAATTTCTGGTTCACTGCTACTCAGACAGAATGCCTTCATATTCATCAGTCAGTTTGAATTACCATACCTGGGACATCAAGGGACTGAGGAGGCATATGTTTCAAGTTTTTGAACACGTAGTTTGAATTTTGTTGCTTCTTGGGAAGGAAGAGTTTATAGATAGACTGTTCATCTGTGTGCTGTCTGAAATGAAGTCTCAAAGGAAGGTGATACTGGCCAGAGTGTGGAATGATGGAAGTGCGGTTATTGAAGAAAATTTTCATTCACATTAATTAAGCATTTTGTTTACCAACAAGGCTCAAGTGGCTAATTATTTGGATGCAGAAAATAAGAGTGTTTGTTGTTTGTGTGGAAATGACTAGACATAAACTGCATCTGATCTTTTTTATACTTGTATTGTCCAATTTTGAGCAGTAGCTCGCTATGCATCTGTATTGTGGTCACACTTATACTTTGTGAAATTTTATCTGTTCACATTAAATAAACAATAAAGCATTTGGCAAGCCAAAAAATCAATTATCCGTTTTCAGAACCTGCTAATTATGCTAAAAGATTACAGAATCCTGGGCAGCGTTTTGCCATTCCATCACAGTGTACTGCCACTCACCTTTACTAACATGGGAGCATGTTCATTGTATGACTTTGCGGGAAAAAAGGAGAACATGGGGAAAACGCCAGCCATATGGAGAACATCCAGAATTATTTTGGAAATCAAATCTTTATTAATTAACAGTAACCAAAACAATATACAAAGATAGACACAAAACCAGGTAATATAAGATAGGTTGAGAGGAGGACCGTAATGGAAATGTTGCAGTAACTTAATATTAATAACACATCCCAAACACCCCCACTCGCCCTGAAAGATCTCAGCATGAGAATATTGGACAGACAATTGTCAGTTTGAAACTGTGAACAAGGCAAACCCCTCCAAACCCTGTGTCCATAACTTGGGGGTTTGAATGTGACAAATGTGGCATCAACTCCCAGCGATCCGAGTCCAACCTAACTGCACTGGATCTTGTCACTTGGCAGTATTAGATCTGCAGAGACCTCTTGCTGCAGAGATTTTGGGATGGACTAAGTTAAGTGAGGAAGCTCCCCCAAGGTTAAAGAACACCACATCCATCTTGAGGTTAAAGTTACATTTGTATAATAGTAATGGTGTCTACAGAAAATACCTTCCTGTGAATAATGGTTAAGAGGTATAAAAGAATGGCCCAAAAGTAGAAACGTGTGAGGCAGAAGAGGGACATTGGTGGAACTATAAACATAGTTTTCCAGAGCATCATTGCCTTGTCACAACTGAATCTTTTATATTGACTGATTTCTTTATTAGGTTAACTTGTCTTTCTTATGTAATTGACTGCTCAATCAGTGACAGCATTATACCGTATGTGCAGACATCAGTCTATTACCTGAATCTAGTGCATTCAATTCTGGAATACTGGTGACCAGAGCCCATGATATATACAGCTATTTGTCAGCTATGAGTGACACTCTGTGTCCATACAATTGATTGAACAAAGTAGCTGCTAAAGATTTAAGTGGCCTTTACTGTAGGTGTGAGGTGGATGTCACAAATGATGGCATGAGTACATCACAAACGGCAGCTCATTTGGGATTTTCATGCAATAGTGTCACGGGTCACTCAAAAACATCCAGCTAATAGATGCGCTGTAGTCTAAAACAGTAAGGATATAAGAAGAACACTTGTGCATCTTAATAATAATAATAATTCATTACATTTATATAGCGCTTTTCTCAGTAACCAGTCCGTATCCAGCTAACTTAAATATTTATATTGTATTATATTTCATATATATATATATATATAGTCACACATGCACTTTAGAGGATCGACTTTTGGCCTCACCTAAGCTATCTAAGCTAAGGGGGTGCTGTCACTAACAGTCTTGCCTCTATTTACTCTAACGAGCTCAAGAAGTCACTCATTTAGGGCAACAGAGTCAAAGAAGCCTGACCCCTTCTGATCTGGCTGGTATAAAGGAGGGATGCTTCTAAGAGATGCTGTCTCAGTTCAGAACTGACGAAACATGAGGAAGGTTGCATGAATGCCTGAAAGCTTTTCACACAATGGCAACTTGCCGATCATTTTTGCGGCATCCCATGTTACGTTCTGTTAAAGCATTATTTATCCTGTTGAGGCAACATATTAAACGGTGTTGGCACAATACACACACACACACACACACACACACACACACACACATATATATATATATATAGTGAGAAGCAGCCTGGACACAGACAGACGGACACCATTTTAAAGTCCACAACACATTTATTTCCCATATTTACAAGGTCCATAAGTGCACAACATCAGTGCCTCCAGCACCAATCTCCCCAAAGTCCAGGCCTCTCTTCCAGTGCCTGCTTCCTTCAGGCCACCTCCACTCTCCTTCACTCAGAACCTTGTCCACTCCTCACCTGACTCCAGTCATCGTTTGTAGGGAGGCGGCCCCTTTTATTCATGCCCGGATGGGCTCCAGGTGCTTTCCCGACACTTCTCTGCGGACACTCCCCTGTGTGGCGGCAGTGCCGGCCGTGCTCCCGGAAGCCCTCCAGGTGTCCCCAGTCTTCTCTGCCCCCAACCCCCCCAGCACTTCCTTGTGTGGCGGAAGTGCTGGGGGCCCAGGTCCTTCAGGCAGGGGGATGCCCCCTGGCAGTGGCCACGGGCCCCTAGAGGCCCCCAGTACAACCAGGGTGGACGCCCCCTCGCGGTCTGGAGGAGGAATGAGCCCTCCTCTTGTCTTCCTGCGCATATATATACACACACAAACAAACACACATATTAACTGTATATTGTGAAAGCTAGGGGGTGCCAGTGAGCCACAAACACACCAACACAGTTCAGAGTGAAAATAAACGGTGTTTAATTACAATTATCATTAATACACAAGTACCAAAACAAGTTGTCTTTTCTCTCTTTCTCCTCCTTTCCTTTCTCTACTGCACTGCTCTCCTCCAGTCAAGTGTTGCCTTCCTTTCTCCCAGCTCCGACTGACCTGGACAAGACAGCGTGGTCCCTTTAATTGAAGTCATGTGGAGTCCTAAATAGTAGGGAGTGTATGACCCGGCATTGCCTTATTGCTACCAGACTAGAATTCCAGGCATTCCCTGTTGGTGTCCAAACAGACATCGACATCCAGGGCTGCTGCCATCTAGTTTCCTGGAGGAATAAACAGCCTGTTGAGACAGTCCTTCTCTTTCTTTCCCTTTAATCCTGCCAGAGAAGGTATTGTAAGTATATCCAGTAGGGACACCTGTCCATCTACCTGGGGCTTCCTTTCTGGGCAAGAAACCTTCCCCACTCCTGGTCAGGATGCCCATCTATTCTGTATGGCACTTACATATTCCCCCTAAATAAAATGTATATATATATATATATATATATATATATATGTTGTGTGTGTGTGTGTGTGTGTGTGTGTGTGTGTGTGTATTGTAGATGCTACATGGGCTGGATGGGCATCCCGGCCAGAAAAAGAGATGGTTCCTTACTCTGACGGGAGGACCCAACAGGCATATGGGCATCCAGTCCGGGCAGGAAGAAGGGATCAGACCCAGAAGGAAGAACAAAAAGGGATGGATGGACAGCCCATTGGAAAAGAAAGGCGTTGCTGGAGGTTTTTTATTCCCCCAGCATGCTAGATGGCAGCAGCCTCGGATGTCGATGCACAATAGGAAACCAGCAGGGCATGCCGGGAGATGTAATCTGGCAAAGCAGCCCTGCTGGGGTCACTGGGTGCCATGAGAGGACACTGCTTGGATACAAGCTCCCTCTTATGAACTACCATGCGATCCGGAAGTGCTTTCACCAGGCAATCGCCCTGGCTCCGGAAGTACTCCCGGGTCTGTAATAAAAAGGGACAGCACCCCCTTATCCAGGTGGTAGTGGAGCAATGCTTGAGTGGAGGAGGGCAGTGCGGTAGGAAGGAAGAAAGTATTGTGGAGAGGAAGACCTGTGTTTGTGTTTGTGTCACATTTGGAGGTATTTATAATAAAACCTTGCATTATTTGAACCCTGGACTGTGCAGGTGTGTTCGTGTTGGGGTTTGGGGCTTGCTGACACCCCTGGTTTTATCTCTATATATACAGTATATATATATAATATATCATTTGAACTCACAATTGTAATATTGACTCACATAGTTAAGACAATGAGATGCCATATATATATATTAGACACAACTCAATTAATAAAATTAAAGAAAAAAAAATTCTTTTCCAGAATGTCTAATAACGTGACAAGAGAGAAAACACTGTCAGGATTGAGCTACTTAATTCTCTTTGGGTGAACTTGAAAGTCAGCATGGTTTACTTTCCTGTTCACCTTAACAGCACAAAAAAGTGAAAGATCAAGTTTGATGTGACTTTTTTTTCCTTGAAATGTTGTAACTCCATTTAGATCAAAAGGGTTCATTCCAATTAAATGAGATTTACTGCCCACCAATATAAAGCTGCTTGCTTTGATCTTCAGATTTCTTCCAAGTAATAATTCATAAGCTAGTTTAAAAACTGTCGAATGTCATATTTGTGTAGGGTTTGGGATAAACTATACAGCTTTCTTTTTTCTTAGTCAGCAAATGACAACCAAAGTGGGCCTGGATTTACTAAATCAGTCAGTCAGTCATTGTCCAACCCGCTATATCCTAACACAGGGTCACAGGAGTCCACTGGAACCAATCCCAGCCAGCACAGGGCAAAAGGCAATAACAAATCTCGGGCAGGGTGCCAGCCCACTGCAGGGCACACACACAAACACACATACCAAGCACACACTAGGGATAATTTAGAATCACCAATGCACCTAACCTGCATGTCTTTAGACTGTGGGAGGAAACTGGAGCACTCGGAGGAAACCCACGCAGACACGGGGAGAACATGCAAACTCCACGCAGGTAGGACCCGGGAAGCGAACCCAGATCTCCTTACTGTGAGGCAGCAGCGCTACCATGGTGCGACCGTGCCGCCTATTTAATAAATAAAATAAATAAATAAATAAACCAACCTGTGCCACAAATGTGAAATTTTATTTTGCAAGTCTGCATTTTCAGCACTGACCATTATTCATCATCAAGAGGTTAGAACTCTTTGACTCCTGACTACTGGAATTTTACTGGTTTTGCTATCCAGGAATTAGAGACTTATCAGGTGTACCCCAAAAGCATCAAGCAGAATGCAGGAGTCAGTACTGGATAAAACAGCAGTCTAGTGCAGAACATGGCCACTGCCATAGATAACTATAGTTATTACAAAGACCACAAGATGGGTTAGAGAACAGTGAGCAATAGAATGCTGTTTGCATTTGTAATGAAGTTCCTATAAATAATTAGGGGCAGGTATCTACTCATACAGTCTTAAGAAAAACAAAACCCTCCTTCATTGTGGCTTATCTAGGAAAGGCTAGCAATAAATTAACTAACTGTGTTGGTAACACTTTAGATTAGGTACTGCAAAATTGCATATATTACTCATGTACTCTTATGTAACAAGACTTTAACAGAGGCATCTTTTGGTCTTCATAACACCTATAAAACATCAGTAGATAGGTTATTCATCTCTGTGCAGTGTGGCATATTAACATGATGGAAAATAATTTCTTAATATGAAGGATTCAAAGTTCTTATACTAAATATGGAATATCAAGAGAAATGTGTCTCAGTTAACATTAGAATCCCTGAAACCTACAAAAAAACTCATAATCCCGGGCCACCTTAAATTCCTTTGCACCTCTCCATCAGTGTCTTTTGTTTTGTAAATGTGTCGATCAGCAAAAGCAGCAAGCAGCCTGCTATCCCATTCCTCCCCAGACGCAGCTCAAGTTGCACAGAAGATTCTCAGAGCTCCAGTCTGTTAATCTGGGTGTGAGGTACCTGGAGTTGTATAGTGTAAATAATATACCGTTATTTGGAACACATGCATTTCATGTGTGTTCCATGTCTACAACAAGCTGTGTAAATGTAGGATGACAGGAAATGTGTGGCAAGAAATGTTGAACACATAACTAAAACAAACATTTTCCATGTTTTAGTAATAACTGACAAAAATGTAGACATGAAGAGTATAATGTGTGAAGACTGAAGTCCAAATATCAAATAAACATTTTCACAAAAGGTACAAGTATGACAAAACAAGTGTGCTTTTATTCAAGAATATATCCATAAAAAAAGAATCTGGCTTAGGGTACAAAGTAGATATGTCTACTTGGTATAGATGTATAGATGTATTGCTGCCTAGGGTGATAAGTTACATCATCCTTTGTTAATGTTTATTAACTCAGTAACAGAAATGATTCACACTGTTACCAACACTATACTGATAAATCATTCTGAACCTTGAATGCTGCTGACATCAACAAGGGGAAATATCAGAACAAACAACGCCTATTAGCAGGTTCCATTTCACAAGCCGGACCTGCTCTATCCAAATGTCAATGCCTTTAAAAGTAAACCTACGATACAACTGGGCAGGTCTGACTACATTTTACTGTCACATACAAGCTTACAGTCAAACAGAAGAAGCTCTTTTTTAACCAAGCCAGAAATTCTGAAGGGTGAAGGGTGTCAGGGGGTGTGCTATTGTTTTTTTTTATAATATTTCAGTATTCTTTTCTCTTTAGTGACTAAGCATTCAACTACAATTTGCACTTTATGTATACTTGTATGTCACAAATAGAATTTAATTATATTTGGACTAGGATAAGAACTAGAATTGTGAACACTGACAATGTGTTACAAAATTTCAATGCATAGGGATTGACAAATTAAGTTGGGCTAAGTAGCCTTTTCTTCAAAAAATCTTAACTTATGCTCACTAAAACAGATGCCAAACATGAAGCCAAGGCCCATTCTGACAAAACAGAAGCAGTATGTTCCAATTTTTTAAATATTTTTTGTTAGACTGGATTAATCACTTCATTAGTTATTGAGTTGTGGGGTCTAGGCAAGAACTGACCGTTATGACTTTAATTTTTGTAATCAGCATGAAGTATGGTTTAAAAAACATAGTTGTGTACTTCTATTAATTTTTTTTAACATTGCCAACATCAACACTAGAAGCCTAAGCTTTTGCAGTTATAAAAAGCACCAGAGGAGCTCTTTTTGGGAGGATGGCTTCCCCTCTCTAAAGCCCAACCCTGAAGGAGCGGTGATATTTCTTGCACACACAAGTAGACAGTGCCATTATAAATGCTTAGAGAGGTCAATCTGATTGATAGCTCCAGGGCTGATAACGCCAGGCTTCCACTCAGGTTATTAAAGCTTGTAATAGAATTTCTTGCTTTCTGATTCCAGAAAGGCTAATATAGCTTTTGAAGCATTTTACTTACCGTACATTTTTCCAGATCAAATCTGTTGCAGAGATGACAGAAAATAAAAAAAAAATCTGGAAGTAATTTCTAATTCTTGCTCCTGCAATGCAATGGTTTGAAATATCCCAGAGATCCTGGAGGCAGCTGTGTTGAAGCTCTAAGTACTGGAGCAAATCATCTTTTAATTATATATTTTTTTCAGATAGATTTATCTATTTCTTCAGATCACATCCTACAAGTAAAGCCATCTTCCTTTAAACTTCTCTTTAAATCAGTAATAAAATATGCTCCTGCTTTTAGTAAGGCAAAGAGGATAGAAAAGAGCTGGTGGTGGACTTTAGGCCTGTCAAAGAGCCTCTGAGATCAGCCAACAGGAGGAAGTAGAAATTGTGCAGAGCTACGTGTACCTGGTGGGAGGTCACATGAACAACAAACTGCACTGGTCTGACAACACAGTGGTGCTGTATGAAAAGGGCCAGTGTAGACTGCACTTCCCAAGGACACTCAGGTCTTTTGATGTTTGCATCAAGCTGCTGGAAACTTTCAACCAGTCCATAGTAGCCAGTGTGGTGTTCTATGCTGATGTCTCCTGAGGAAGAAAAAAAAAGCATAATGCCTGAACAAACTTATCACGAAAGCCTGCACCTTTACAGGACGAACCCTGGACACACTGGAAGCTGTTGCAGAAAAGAGGATGGTGGTAAAGTTGGATGCAATCATGAAAACTTTCCCTCCAGGAGGTGTTCTCTCTTGGTGTACTTTTTGCCACAGGCTTATTCCACCACACTGTACACAGATTGATACATTGATTGATTGATTGTTCTGTGAGTCTGTATTCTTTTTTTATGTTTCTGCTGCTGTATGCATGTATGCAATTTCCCCGTGGGATTAATACAGTTTATTTTATCTAATCTAATCTAAGGTAATACTGGAAATACTGTGTATGGTGTTAAACTGTTGGAGGAGCACCTATTCCATGAAAAGATGTTTTGCTGTTGTTTTTTTTTGTTTTGTTCCTATGCTGTGTTCTGGTCTCAGAATTATTGTTTCTTTGAAAGAAACATATGATCCATGGGAGGAAGCCTTTTTTCTTTTTGTATATTGGCATAATAATAATCGTGCTTAAATTGAGAGTCAGCAGTTTCTCCCAGTTTTCTCATAAACTTGTATTCCATTGTGTGTGCTTTCACCTTAAGGCCAGTGTTTGTTATAGTAATATAATTTACTTTATTTAATACTAAAATATTAAGATCTTATCTGACACATTCCAACCATTCCACTACTTTCTCACTCTCCCTCCTTCTGGCAAATGGCTTACTGGTCAAACAAGCCCAGACTACTGGATTTCACTTACCAACAAGCTACACAGATGAAGTTAGCATGCCTATCTTTGAAAATAAAACTATATTTTTATTATATATATATATATATATATATATATATATATATATATATATATATATATATTTATATATATATATATATATATATATATATATATATATATATATATATATATATATATATATGTGTGTATATATATATATATATATATATATATATATATATATATATATATATACTAATTAATAAAAGGCAAAGCCCTCACTGACTCAATGACTGACTGACTGACTGACTGACTCATCACTAATTCTCCAACTTCCCGTGTAGGTGGAAGGCTGAAATTTGGCAGGCTCATTCCTTACAGCTTACTTACAAAAGTTAGTCAGGTTTCATTTCGAAATTCTACGCGTAATGGTCATAACTGGAACCTGTTTTTTGTCCATATACTCTAATGGAGGAGGCGGAGTCACGTATCGCGTCATCACGCCTCCTACGTAATCACGTGAACTAAAAACAAGGAAGAGATTTACAGCACGAGTCAAACGCGGGAACGAAGGTAAATGACGTTAATTTTTGAGTGTCTTTTAATACTGTGTAAGCATACATATTAACACGTGCAATTAAACGTGTGCATTTACGGGGTGATTTCAATGCACTCGCTTACGGTAATCGAACCTCGGACGCCAGCGCTAGACGTGCTTCGCAGCGGTGAAGTATTGCTTTTAAATTTTAATTAAGAAGAAAAGAAACCCTTTTTAAATTAAGTCTTAAAAAGACGTGTAAAGATATTGACAATAAGCTACGCAAACCCACCAAGAAATGCAATCGTTTAAATCAAGGCGCAAGTCGAAAAACACCATCCCATAATATTAGTTAACGATTAACACATTTCTATATATATTGTAAGCATACAATACAACTGATAATATGTTGCGCTTATTTATCTGGTATACCGACATTTTTGCGCATTTAACGTCTGAAATCTAACGTGGTTTGTGCCCTTCAGAATGAAAACAGTTTGCATTTACCTTTTTAATAAAAGACGAGCTTTTAAGCCTGAGAAATCACCCCGTAAATGCACACGTTTAATTTCACGTGTTAATATGTATGCTTACACAGTATTTTTAGTTTTTTTTTTCTTTCTTCAGTAATATTTAATCTCCTTAAAGAAAAATAACATATGCATTTTACTTTTTTTGTATCTCTTTAGTAATATTTTAGTGTAAAAGGATAACCAGTATTTAAACCTTTTATGTTACTTTATAAATTTATTTTACACAATGTTGAAAAATTAATAAGAAAGCTACATATTTTGGCAGCTGCTGCTTTAATTTTCAATGAAATGAAAAAACCTCTCCAAGAGAAAACGTCAATGAAGAAGAAACAGTTTGCACTATCTAAAAATGAGAAACCCTCATTTATAAAGGTTTGCTGCAGATGACTTAACTGAAAATAAATGAATAGTTCCTATGTGTATAATACATATTTATCTATTTGACTTATGCCTTTATTCCAGCAACTTGCAACATCTGAGGTACAATTTGTTACATTACTTTTGTTTTTTGCAGCACAGGCAGGTGAAGTGACTTCCTCAGGGTCACACAGTGGTGTCAGTACCAGGATTTGAACTGACAAGCTCCGGGTTTACTGAAATATTACTGAAGAAAGAAAAAAAACAAAAATGGGCAAATAGGGCTATGCATACAGATGTCCATCCGTCCATTATCCAACCCGCTATATCCTAAATACAGGAGCCAATAAGTAGATATGTATATATACAGTATATATATATATATATATATATATATATATATATATAATGTGTGAATGTATGTATGTATGTATATATGTATGTCTATATTTATATGTATATATATATATATGTAGATATGTAAATTTGTATATGTATATATATATATATATATATATGTATATGTAGATGTGTGTATATGTAGATATGTATATATATGTATATATGTTTATGTATATATATGGTTACATAACCTCTTTAACACACTACTTCTCCGCTGCGAAGCACGGGTATTTTGCTAGTATTTATATATACAGTATATATATATATATATATGTATATATATATATATATATATATATATATATATATATATATATGTATGTATATATATATATATATATATATATGTTTGTATATATATATATATATATATATATATATATATATATATGTATGTATATATATATATATATATATATATATATATATGTTTGTATATATATATATATATATATATCTATATGTATATATATATATATATATATGTATATATATGTGTATATATGTATATATATATATATATATATGTATGTGTATATATATATATATATATATATATATATGTATATATATATATGTATATATATGTATGTATATATATATGTGTGTATATATATATATATATATATATATATATATATATATATATATGTATATATATGTACAGTATATATATATATGTATGTATATATATATATCTTGCATACTGTACAAACGTCTATGTGTGGAAGTGTGCTTGTCTGTCCAGCCCGGAAGTGACAGGTGGAGTCGGGGTGAGGGCTCCACCTCCGAGGAAACACAAGCCAGGCCGGCATGTCAGCAAAATGAAACCTCCAAAGAAAGTCACTCGCTTACCTGCTAATACAAAAGCAAGGCGATCACATCGGCCAAACAAAACCTCCTAGGAGAGAGATGCCCAGAGTAGTTCCTCTTAATGATTTCAATAGTTTCTATGACCCCAGGCTTTTTACAGCATGGGCTTACAAAGCTACTATATAGCTGTGGTGGAAGAGATGCCCACTGGGGCTCAGCAGCTGCTGCAGCACACTCTTGTGGCGCCCACGGATCCCAACAGGGCTGTATAAAACTACAATTCCCATGGAGACTGTGGGAGTCCAAGGCACCACTGCAACCCAGTGGAGAAGCCACCTAGCACTCTGGGAGATAATGCAATGCTCCGTCCATGCTTCCTCCCCCGGTCCTTCCATCCTGGAGGCGTCCCGGCTATGCAAGGACCTGGCCATCCTCCAGTATGTATATATATATATTACAAACAAATTGTATAGCATTCTCAAACCTGCTTAATTCAATTTAGGGTCATATGGGCCTGGTCTATTCCAGAAGCATTAGGCACAAGGTAGTGTGAAAGTAAAAAGGACAATGCAGAAGGTGTATGGGCCCCGGAGGTTTTGCCCTTTAATTTGTAAGTCCAGCAATTGGAGTAAGTTACACAACCATGTGCAAGAGACATGGTCATCTTGACAATGTTTGAAAAAACAATAAGAAAAAATACTGTTGGGACTGGATGGGATGGGGTTGGGTTTTGACTTCAGAAGGGTCAGGCTGTAAATATCCGCTGTCAGGCTGGAATTGTGGTCATTGTGGTGACCGAAAAAGGCACTTCATTGTTCTGCGGGAATCGGGCACATACACTGTCATCATGCTAAAAGTCTACTGTGATGAAAGATCTAATTCCTGATTGTTTCAAATAAATAACATCTTTAAAAATATTATGTTTTTCTGTTATTCTTTATGTGTTCAATAATAAGCAAACAAACCAACTTACTCCATTAATGAACTTAATGTAACATTAAAATCTTAAATACTTTATTAATAGGGTATCTGTTTTTGTGTAATTAGGCTGTTATACCTACTCATTAGGTCTGTTCAGTAGTATTTTTTATTATTTTATATCCATCAATTCTTGCAATAAAGGTAAATGTGTGCAACTGAAGCATTAAGACATTTAATGCTTCATTAACAGATGAGTTTGTTGCTATTTAATTTTGTGTAATTAGGCTATTTTAACTATTTACTGTATGCAGTATATCTTCAGGTCATAGCTTTTATCATATACTTTTCAAAATAAAATGTAGTTATGTTTTGTTCACCTCCTCCAATGTAAGGAATAGCAGCCTGGCAGTGGATGTGACCTGATTTCTGCTAACAATGAAATGTCACTTCCGGTCTGTCAGTGGATGTGACCTCACAGTGAATGTCTGCTGTCAGACTCTGTTGGCTCCACATGGGCATTCAGTTCTCAAATGTAAAGAGGTATCATATGTAAAATGAGTAAAATGTTATTTGAGTATGGCAAAACAGCACTGTGGTTAGCAATGTTTGATCACAGCCTTTCGGACTTGGGTTCATTTCTTGGCCTGGTCATTTTTTATTCTTTTTGCAGTTGAATTCTCTCATAATGCAAGTGAGACATCTTAGCTGAATTTGGCTTTCGAAAGCTATTTTTTTATTTTGCAGTTCAAATTTGTCACGTTGAACAATATCTTCAAAACACCACATACCAGCAGTATGTAAAACACTGTCAAAAATTCAATTTGCAAAAATAATTGTTTTTCAAAGAAAATATGATTGATAACAGTTCTATTAGTTTTGAAAACACGTAGCTTTTTAATGTACTTGATGCTAACAGTGGAGTGTTTCATTTTGTGAGCCATACTTTTGTGACCCTCAGCACTAGCTGTGAAACTAAGTATTTGATATTATAAAGTGACAGAGAATTTCAGCTCATCAACCCTCTCTGAATAAAAGAAACCTTATTATTGTATTTCATTACAGAAAAATCCCTGCAAATTAGTGCAGCTTTCAGTTGTGGCTTTTTTGATGACTAACCAGTTCAGCCAATAATAGAGTTTCTGAAAAATAAAAAATATAAGACAGATTAATTTCCCAAGTACTTTTTAAACAATTTTTTACCATCTGTCCAAAATATTCTTTTTATTTGCAAAAAATGCAGGTCTGCATGGTAGAGCGTGACATGCCCCAAATCTTGCTGATTTACCTTAGATGAACATTGTTCTGGATTATTCGCTGACACACTGGAAATTGTCATGTCTTAACTCTCAACTGCCTTTCTGCTCCTGAAGCACTAGGCCTTTCTTTGGAGGCTTCTTGTACATTATCAACTGTAAATGCACCCTTCATAATCACATACTGTATACAGCTGAAAGAAGCCCATAAAACAATATAACTCTTTTTCTTTTCGAACTGCAGCTATCGTTGATTCCATATATCAGTCTCAGCACCAACAGTGGACATACAGTATGAAGACAAGAAAATATGGTAATAAAGAAGGGATGTGTTTAACTTATATATAAATGTGGCTTTCATTCTCATGTACTGTATGCAAACAGCTGAAGGAAACCCATAGAATGCTACACTTATATTTCTATGAGACACCTTGAGAGTGTTATGAACCTGAGCATCGCAAAATATGAAAGTTTCAAACAATACTACCTCTATGCCAGAAAAAATATTGATCAGTCTTGAGGACTCAGACAGCATTTCTATAATATATAAAACCACTAGCCATGTGCGCCCAACTACGTTGCACGTGTTAAAGTTGTCTGTGAAGGGCTCCCTGTTTAAACGCGGCTGTCAGTCGTGAACTGGGCCCTTCGTCGCACAGCATTATGATTTTTTATAAGGGAAACAAAATTACAAAACAAAACCCTTGGATATTGATTCGATAGGAACGGCCTACTCGGAATCACTGTCCGAATAGTAATTATGTGGTGGTGGAGAAGCATTTCTGCTTCTCTCCGTTCACAGTCCGTTTCGTTTTCATGACGCTGTCGTTTCCTCTCACGATCTCTTCTCAACCTTTCTCCAATCTCACAGGTTGCTTTGTGGCAATCCAAAGAGTAAGGAAGAACCAATGCTTCTTTCTTGAACTCTAAATGCCGACTGATGGAAAATCACAGAAGTGTGTCCGACTTGTATACTCTGACTGCTGACTCCAAGAAGTGGGTGAACATTCGATTTGGACAAAGTGCTGCCAACGACGGTCAATAGAAACACAAAAAACCACAGTCTCGACATCGAAGCAGGTGTCGACACCAGATCTAAACAGAAAGCACGGTGTCGACGCCAGATCTAAACACAAAGAGTGGTATCGACAGTGTTTGTAAAGAAAAGTAACAACCAAGGTGTTGTGTATTCAGCCAGTACAAACAGCACGTAGTCTCCTTTAGTTCAATCCTCTTTAATCACCACACTCCAACCTCATCCAACGATCCTCCCCCTCACTTCCTCTCCTCCTCCATCACTACTGCCCTCTACTGAACACAGCAGGAACACCACACAAGGCAGTGAATTCGCGGACAAACAAAGATCAAGATCCAAGTGAAGATTATATATAAAGATTTTACAGTCCCTCCCTTTCAAAGATCCAAGAGGACAGTGGGAAAAGGATCTCTCACTCAATATTTCAGAAAAGGAGTGGAAGGTAGCAATGCAGAGAATCCACTCAAGCTCCATATGTGCAAAGCATATAATTATTCAACTCAAAGTTATATATCGAGCACATCTGTCTTGCTTAAAATTGTCCAAAATGTTTCCAGGGCAAGATCCAACCTGCGAACGTTGCAATCAAGTTCCATCCTCACTGGGTCACATGTTTTAAGCCTGCACCAAATTAACATCACTCTGGACCAAAATCTTTAAATGCCTTTCAGACAGCCTTGGTGTCCCAGTCCCTCCTAATCCACTAACAGCTATGTTTGATGGGCTCACAGATGGGCTTAAAGTGGAGGAGGGCAAACAAACTGTGATTGCCTTTACCTCACTAATAATAAATAATAATAATTCATTACATTTATATAGCGCTTTTCTCAGTACTCAAAGCGCTATCCACACAGGGAGGAACCGGGAAGCGAACCCACACTCTTCCACAGTCTCCTTACTGCAAAGCAGCAGCACTACCACTGCGCCACCTGTTGGCACGTAGACTTATCTTACTCAGCTGGAAGAATCCTAACTCTCCTCTTTTAAGTCATTGGGTAACTGATGTTATATATTATTTGAAATTGGAAAAAATCTAATTAGAGGATCTCTGCAGAACTTTTTCAAAACCTGGCAGGATCTGATCAATAACATTTAGAATAATATCTTAAAGCACTGAGGAAGCAGATTCTCTTTCCTTTTTTTCCATTTATCATTATTCACTTATTAATTAATCTACTTACTTATTTTTACTAGCTTTAAGTTTTACTCTGTTGGCTTAGCTCTCATTCTCAGGGGTGTGGGCTGATTTGTTTTCGATCTTATGTTTGTAAAAATTGATTTATTTGTATGGAATAATGTGTGATTTTAATAAAATCAATAAAATAAAAAAAAAGAAAGAAACTTTCAAACAATGTCTCAAAATTGCTCACTAATTGGGGTAAATTACCATCAGCTGGAAACATAAACGGCAACAAAAATCTTTAAAAAATAAAAAAGTGTATTTTAACAAAAGCTCGGTAGACAATAAAAAAAACTCTGAGGAGCACAAAGACAAAGAAAGCAATGCCTACAAAAGGCAATCCCAAAAGCAAATCCAAAAGGAGATGTCAAAAAACAGAGCACAGGTTCAGACAATTCCAGATAATCACAAAAGCACAGAATATACACTAGAGAGAACTCACCACACCACAAGCGTATTTACAATGAACTGCAAGAAAATGTGGGTTGTCTCCTTGACGGTGATGGGCAGGTGGTCCCACCTCCCACCTCAGAGTGCACATTTCTATAATTATCATGAATTCCCTGTACATACAGAGCTCAAATTTATAGAGTCATCATGATAGCCCCGTGCAGTTTTAAAGATGAATAACTTCTGTTCTTCAAAATATAAAAAAAACAACAAAAAAACAGTATGTACATGCAACCATATTCCAGACAGGTAGTACAATGTAGTGGTTAAGGCTTTGGAGGCTGTTGGTTCAAATGCTGCTGCTACTGACATTGTGTGACTCTGAGCAAGTCACTTCACCAGCCTGTTCTCCATTGAGATGGGTTCAGAAAGACAAATGTAACCAATTTTATCTCTCAGATGTTGCAAGTACCCTTGCATAAATAGATGGTTTTGGACAAATGATTTTTATTGTAATATTTCCCCAACAATGTTTTCACATGCTCTATTCAGTGGCCTCAGTAAAAAAGAAAGCAGAACTGTGTATACTGTAATCCATGTTAAAGTCAAACCTACATCTCATTTCTTAATGCAGTTTGAAACAGAACTCCTCTATGGTGCCTCCATATTGTGATGTGTCAGTCACCCACAAAACACATAGAAGAGTAAGGAAAATACACAGATACCCAGGAACTAAATGACCAACTATTAGTAACATAAACAAAGGAATCAATAATGGACAAAATGGACATAAAATGGCATTTGAGCCCCAACCAGGGGAGGGACCCTGGCTGAAATATAACAGAGGGGAGTCAGAGGCATCTTCAAAGGCACATCCTAGAAATTTGATTCTGTTCATCTGGACAAAGTTTTTAAGTGGGAGAAATATTTCGAGACTTATCCAAGTCTCTTCCTCAGTCTCAATTGACTGCAGGTTTCCCCAACCTTATAAACAGTACCTTTGCTTAATCACAGAGACTAGCACCATTGACAAAGGGCCAGTTGATCAGTGATATGCAAATTGTCCACTGATTAGTAGACGTGTGAACCATTCATAGAGGGTTGAGGAATGGCTGCAATTACAGCATTGTAAGATGGCGACAGATGTACCCTTAGGCCCCCTCCTCTGTTCAGAGATGGTCGTTCCTTTTTCACGTAAATGGCCTCCTTGATTCCTCTCTCAAACCAGCGCTCCTCCCTGTCCAGGATGTGCACCTCTTCATCTTTAAAGGAGTGACCACTATCCTGTAGATGTAAATAGACTGCGGAGTCCTGGCCTGACGAGGAAGCTCTTCTGTGTTGTGACATGCGCTTAGCCAATGGCTGCTTGGTTTCCCCGATGTACAATTCACGGCACTCCTCCTGGCACTTAACTGCGTAAACTATGTTACTCTGTTTGTGCCGTGGGACCCGATCCTTGGGATGGACCAATCTTTGGCGTAGCGTGTTTTGGGGTTTGAAAGCCACTGAGACCCGGTGTTTCGAGAAAATGCGCCTCAGCTGTTCCGATACTCCTGACACATACGGGATCACTAAGGGTTTTCGCTTAGGCAGTGGATGTCCTTCCTCTCTCATGAATCGCTTGGAGCGTTCTTTAGGTGTCCTCCCTGCTTTGACAAAGGACCAGCTGGGATATCCACATTTACTCAGGGCCTTTTTGACGTGGTGTTCTTCTGCTTCCCTGGCCTCTGAGTCTGTGGGAATGGTGTTAGCTCTGTGATTAAGCAAAGGTACTGTTTATAAGGTTGGGGAAACCTGCAGTCAATTGAGACTGAGGAAGAGACTTGGATAAGTCTCGAAATATTTCTCCCACTTAAAAACTTTGTCCAGATGAACAGAATCAAATTTCTAGGATTTCCTTACCTGGATTATTGAGCATGCATCGAGACTTCAAAGGCACAGGCTGAAGGGAGATATCATCAGTCTGTTCAGGGTTTTTGTTCAGTAAGGCCATGACAGTCTGTTATGACAATTCTTGGTGCGAGAAAAAGCAGCCAGTCCATTAAGCACACGCTTTCTACAGACCATTTGCATTTTCTGCTGAGCAGGACTATATATTAAATATACTAGATGCCAAATATGAATGACTTTAGTTACTTCTGTGCAAAATTCCCATCCTGATTGCTCCATGTTTGCCACCATTCGAGAGGTCTGAAGGTTACGATATGGCTGGATCTCTCTTCTAACCATGACAGCTGGACCACACTGTGTTCTATTCCAGTCCCCTCTGTCATTTATGTAAGTTTCTTGTGTCTTTGTTGTTTTTAGTAGAGGTAGTTTGTGGGCAACCATTGCGAGGCTCATTAGTAATGGCCATCTTTAGACTGTTTTCAGTGTCTTCATAGGTTTATTGAAGTCCTTACAGGAATGCCAGCCTTAAAGTTATATTTCTTCATAGAAATGTAATTCCTGCACCGTATTGAAACTGGATGTTATTGTCAGCCATTGGCCCACACCAAACTATGACCATTTATCTGAAGTAGGGAATATCATTGTTCATTCAGGTTTGGGACAATAATTAACACTAATTGTTGTCATACCTCACATTTCAATTTTGTGAGGTGTTTGTAACATTAGATATATTATTAAAAAAAAAAAAACTCAAATTAACTGGTGTAGAATTGTACCAACTCGCAAGAGAACTTAAAGGAAAAAAAAATAAAAATGACCGAGAGATTCATAATCCATAAACTGTTAAAAGTTCAAAACTTGGAGCCTGACTAATTGAACATCAAAAACCAAAATGAATAACGAAAATCGAGTCAAGTAAGAAACGCAAAAATTTATTTTATTTTTGCTATTTGGTACACTGTGTGTGAGTCCCTGAGGGGAAATTGTCTTTTCGCATGACCTTTGGAGGTCAGAGTGCAGGGTTGTACAGCACCCCTGGAGGAATTTTCAGGTTAAGGGCCTAATGGAGTGGGATCCCTTCTGGCAGTAATGAGATTTGAAGCAACAACCTTCCAGATGCCAGCACAGATCCTTAGCCTCAGAGAGGCCGCTCTGCGTATATCCTAATATCATTTTACACAGCAAAACAAGGGTTTATCCATCAAACTTGGACACCCTGGCACTGCTGAGGATGAACTTTAAACTGTTGTTTTAACAACATCTCAAATGAGTGCATTGCAGAGTATTCTGGGAAAAGCTGTCAAAGAGACAGCAAATACAAAAAACTCCAAAATAGCTGCTCTCATAGAGAAATCAAATGAAGTTGTGACAAAATATTAACAAATTGCATGCTTGATAAACAAACTAGATGCACAATTTCTAACAAAATATTAACACTTTTTGCATATGAAAACCCCAGAGCAGGAATATAACCAGAAGAGACATAATAAACAATAACGATCACAGGAAGAATAAGGATACGGGCAACATGGCAGCTGTAATATGAAGTATTTGGGGGGCTTTTCAAGATCACAGGTATGTCACTCCCAAATTGAACTAGAACTTGTGGAAGCATTGAGTTGGATTGAATCTTGTGTTAAGCTTGGTAAATGCCTTTTTTGGAGTAAATTAGACCACTAGTGGTAATTTCAAAAATTCAGATTCTACCAAACAAAGTGGCATTTTAGTGTAGAATACGTTTCTAAGGTTACAACTGTATTTGTATTTTATTTTGCATTGATTATATTACATTTTAGTCATGAAAAGCCAAGCAGAATTATAAGATGTCAGTGATAGGCTTTGATTATAATTATGAGGGTTAACAGAAGGCATTCAGTGTGTCATTCCAGGAGCATTGAGTACATAAAGGTCACTGCAGCTGTTTGCATTATGTGTATAGCTTATATATGTGTATAGAAAACAAGAATAGGCAATGCCATGTTACAGTATTTGCACATTTTGGATACTGAACATATTAATTTCTTCATGCATAACCTAATTTTATACAAATTAGATTATTTACCTTATGTCATTTATTAAACCAAGTCATCCAGTACCAACTGGCACTGAGTAAAAAGATTATTGCCCCTTTCCATTTATTAGTTGCACCACTTAAACTGCAGTGACTGCCACTAAACACTTCCTATAATTCAATAACAGTCTTTCACATTGCTGTGGCGTATTCGTAGCCCACAGTTTCTTGCAAAAGTGCACAACTTCAGAAACATTGATAGGTTTCCAAGCATGAAGAGCTCCTTTACTACCACAGCATCTTTATTTGGTTTAGAACTTTGACAAACTGTAATTGTGATGAGCTGACTTTTGGATAATTATCTTGCTGCATGACCCCAGCTTCAGCTCACAGATGGATGACCACTCATTCTGCTACATAGCAGAATTCATGGTTGTTTCAATGGCAGGTCAGTGAAGTCCTGTGACAGAAGAGCATCCCTTACACTGTAACACGACCATCATCATGTTTGAACCATGTTGTTCTTACTTCTTTTCTCTTCACTCTGTACACCTCATGCTGTAAATATACCAACAGGTCCTGCAAACAAAAAGGTCCTTGCAAAGCAAACATGTTAAGATAGATAGATAGATAGATAGATAGATAGATAGATAGATAGATAGATAGATAGATAGATAGATAGATAGATAGATAGATAGATAGATAGATAGATAGATAGATAGATAGATAGATAGATAGATAGATAGATAGATAGATAGATAGATAGATAGATAGTGTGGTAGTTCAGCCCAGACACAGACACAGAATGTCCCGAAAACACACACATTTTTAATTCTCATTTAAGCACACAACACAGTGACAGTGCACCAATCACCAATTGTCAGTCCGTCTCTCCCGTTTGGACTTCCTTTACTCCTCTCCTCCCGACTTCGGCTCTTCTTCTAGTCCACCCGGAAGTGCTCTAGGTGATAATTGAACTAATTCAGGCTGAACTTCCGGGTGTGATTGCGACACAGCCCACACGGGCTCAGGAAGCCGTGCAGCTTCTCCTGGCAGTGGCCACGGAGCCCAACAGGGATGAGCTCTGGCGTTCCACGATTGTGGCCCCGATGCAACCTAGGGGGGCTGCCACCAAGTGTTCGGGGGGATGTAAGTGGCCTCCCACGGCCGTTCCATGGCCGTCCACCACAATAGATAGATAGATAGATCGATAGCAAAGGCATTATGTTATAGACAGACAGACAGACAGACAGATAGATAGATAGATAGATAGATAGATAGATAGATAGATAGATAGATAGATAGATAGATAGATAGATAGATAGATAGATAGATAGATAGATAGATAGATAGATAGATAGATAGATGGGTGGCACGGTGGCACAGTGGGTAGCGCTGCTGCCTCGCAGTTGGGAGACCTGGGAACTTGGGTTCGCTTCCCGGGTCCTCCCTGCGTGGAGTTTGCATGTTCTCCCCGTGTCTGCGTGGGTTTCCTCCGGGCGCTCCGGTTTCCTCCCACAGTCCAAAGACATGCAGGTTAGGTGGATTGGCGATTCTAAATTGGCCCTAGTGTGTGCTTGGTGTGTGGGTGTGTTTGTGTGTGTCCTGCAGTGGGTTGGCACCCTGCCCGGGATTGGTTCCTGCCTTGTGCCCTGTGTTGGCTGGGATTGGCTCCAGCAGACCCCCGTGACCCTGTGTTCGGATTTAGCGGGTTGGAAGATGGATGGATGGATAGATAGATAGATAGATAGATAGATAGATAGATAGATAGATAGATAGATAGATAGATAGATAGATAGATAGATAGATAGATAGATAGATAGATAGATACTTTATTAATCCCAATGGGAAATTCACATTCTTCAGCAGCAGCATACTGATACAATAAATAATATTAAATTAAAGAATGATAATAATGCAGGTGAAAAACAGACAATAACTATGTATAATGTTAAATGTTAACGTTTACCCCCCCCCCCCCCCCCCCCCCGGGTGGAATTAAAGAGTCGCATAGTTTGTGGGAGGAACGATCTCCTCAATCTGTCAGTGGAGCAGGACAGTGACAGCAGTCTGTCGTTGAAGCTGCTCTTCTGTCTGGAGATGATACTATTAAGTGGATGCAGTGGATTCTCCATAATTGATAGGAGCCTGCTGAGCGCCCTTCGCTCTGCCACAGATGTTAAACTGTCCAGCTCCATGCCAACAATAAAGCTTGCCTTCCTCACCAGTTTGTCCAGGCGTGAGGCGTCTTTCCTCTTAATGCTGCCTCCCCAGCACACCACTACGTAGTAGAGGGCGCTCGCGACAACTGCCTGATAGAACATCTGCAGCATCTATCTATCTATCTATCTATCTATCTATCTATCTATCTATCTATCTATCTATCTATCTATCTATCTATCTATCTATCTATCTATCTATCTATCTATCTATCTATCTATCTATCTATCTATCTGTCTGTCTGTCTGTCTATCTATCTATCTATCTATCTGTCTGTCTGTCTGTCTGTCTGTCTGTCTGTCTGTCTGTCTGTCTGTCTGTCTGTCTGTCTGTCTGTCTGTCTGTCTGTCTGTCTGTCTATCTATCTATCTATCTATCTAAGTTTCACTGTCATAGCTATAAAAGTAAAAGAGGCAGTTTCATCGCCTAAAGGAGCATTGAAATACAAAGAGATATTTCTAGTCTTTACAAAGTCCTGCACAATTTCAAGAAAAATAGCTCAAAATGAAGAACCACGTTCAAGCCATTTTTCAGGCACAATGGATTTACAAATAGCCCAAATGAGTGTGAAACAAACCAATCTGGTAACTCTGCTTGAAAGTACCAAACTAACAAAAAATATGCTTCAGAAGAGGGAGAACCATAAAACTCCAGCTAGCAGAGACAAGTCATACAAATAATCTTTATGAATAAAAGATTTATTCACAATAATGTAGAAAAATATATACTAAAATATTCTAAAAAAGCATAAAAGAAAGCAAAAGAAGTTGTCTGCAAGGCATTCTAAGGCAAACAAGTCCCAATACGAAATCTGCAACAACAATCCTTAGAAGCAAAGCAAAATAAGTTGAAAAAACAGAGATCAAAACTAAAGAAAATCAAATATTCAGAACCACCACACTCCATTGGTATCGCACTGGACTTCAATTCCACTCCCTGTCTTTATAGGGCTGGGGGGCAGTCCCTAATCTATGATGGACAGATGGCTATGTCTCGTGGGGATCCATCCACCAAATATATGGAACACAGGAGAATAGCAAGTCACACATAGATACTACAAAATAACCAAATAGAACAAAAAAATAAGTAATACATAATAAAACAAATTATAAATGAACAATAATATTATACAAAAAAAATGGAAAAAAATGAGCAGGGATGAAATGAGAGCAAAGGAGCACTTTAAACAGGAGCATCTCCAGAGGATGTAATCCTTTGGGGATTCATTCAATAGATCTATTCTAATCTATAAGTCATCAAGGGTGAAAAAACATCAGATATCAATTGAATATAAAAATGTTTATATCTTCGAAGTCCACGAGTTTGCCGCCAGGGGAAATATCGAAGTGATGCGTCCATTGCTTTTTAAGATGGTTTATGTTTATGTATCCCTAAACTTTCATGACAATCTGCATATGTGCATCATTGATTTGGGACTGAAAGTGTATGAAGATGACATAGAGCACAGCAAGATTTTGCAAAGAAGTGGGTGGAAAAAAGTAGCCTAAACTTTGACCACGACCAGCATGAATATAAGCCAAATTTCACGTAAATCAGTTGAGCTGTTCTTGAGTGATGTCTGGACAGACAGACTGAAGTTCTTAACTTTATTTTTACACATTAGGTACCTAAAATGAGGAGTGGTGGCTCTGTGGCAAAATGTCTGCACCTTTATCTGGATGGTTGTCAATTCAAATCCCATTACTGTCAGAAGGGAACCTACTCCATTTGGTGATAGATAGATAGATAGATAGATAGATAGATAGATAGATAGATAGATAGATAGATAGATAGATAGATAGATAGATAGATAGATAGATAGATAGATAGATAGATAGATAGATAGATAGTGTCACACATAAGTGTCTGAGGATCACTAGTCAAGCTTCTCCCAGATATGAGAGGAGGCATTACCGCTAACAGCCTTGTCATGTTCTTCCTCCACAGTCCAGAGAAAACACCCAGTGAGGACAATTGACTCTGCTCCTTACGATGTCAGGAGGGCTATTTTGGCACTTCATATTGCTCTTTCCTTATAGGTTATTCTTTCCTCGACCTTCACAATATTTAGGACTTCATTTGTCCCCAGGGGAAAATTTGGCTTTTTAAAGAAGCTCTTTAAAGATGTAAATACATACATAGAAAGATAAGTAAATAAATATACACACCCACACTTTGGTCTGAACAAATATCAAAATGACTATAATGCAAGAAATTTAAAAAGAAAGATTATTTCTGACTTGGCAGTCCCAGTCCCAGTGAGGCATTATACAGGCATATTGCTGTTGGTATAAAGGAGCCCCCATAACGTTTCTTGACACACTTCTGCTGAATAATTTGTTGGCTGAAAGTCCTCAGTTTTAGTGTGCCATGGAGAGTATGTGTAGCATTGTTCATAATGGCACTCAGTTTTGTTTTAATACTCTCCTTTGTTGCTACCTCCAGTTGGTCCAGAGTGCATCCTGAGCTTGCCCTTTTAATTAGTTTGTAGATTAGGTGGGACTCCTTTGAAACAATGTTACCACCCCAGCACTCCACAGCCTAGAAAACTGCACTGGCCAACACAGGGTTGTAAAAGATGTGAAGATGTCACTTCCCACATTAAAGTAACTCAGTCTCCTAAGTAAAAAGAGCCTGCTTTGCCCTTTCTTATATAGTTTCTCTAGGTTCTGAGGCCAGTCCAACCTGTCATTAATGTGAATCCACAAGTACTTGCAGGAATGGACCACCTCTACATCCACTCCATGAATAGTAACAGGACATAGAGACTCTTTGGTGCAGTGAAAGACAATAACTAGTCCCTTAAGATGCAGACAATTCTCTCTGCACCAAGAAACAAACTTCTCTAGCTGACTCTTCTCCTGTATCTCATCCCCCTTATCAATACACCAAATAAGTGCAGAATCATCTGAGAATTTCCACAGGTGATATGACTTGGTGTTATAGCAAGGCCCTTAAGCTAGAAAATCACTCCAGAGATGCTGTACAATGGTTTACCCTGTGCTCTGACCTCCCAAAGGTCCTACAAAAAGACAGTTTCCCCTCAGGAATTGAGAAAGTATATCATTATTATTATCATTATCATCATTATTAAAAGCATTTGCAGTAATCCAGAATATCAATTAGGGGCAAATACCTTTTCACAGATCTTTATATAATTGGCTCTGTCACTAAAAACACAATATCTCAGGAAGATTTTTTTTATTTTTGTCATCAACAAGCTTGCATGTCCAGAATAAACAAATAAGAAGAGAGAAAGACAAAAGAGATTAGCCTTCGGAGTCTCTTCACTCAGAGGTGCCTAGTGGCTTTGAAAGGTCACTTGCTGGATTTTAAATAAGAACACACTAATAGATGAGAGGGTGCTGTTTTTTTTCTGTGGCTGTCTGATGCAGAAACCACTTATGATGAGTGTAGTGGTTTAAACATTTTGTGAGGATCGGGCCATTCAGAGAAATTATTAGATAATAAACTGATTGCAGGGCGTTGGCAAATTAAACTGTGTATCATTTAATCCTGCCCGTTTAGTTGCTTGTCTGTAAAAACAGAAAAGCCGAGGTACTGTGCAAGAGTATTTGGCTAAAATGTGTGTAGCTGCATTAATTTGCCGTAATTTTCTCTTTGTTGCTAAGTTACATTACTTACTGTATTTCTACAGCTAACAAAAAGAAATACGTTTTGAGGTCCCAATGGCTAATAATTTAAGATACTTATAATGTGTACAATAACCTAATTGCCCTCACACTGGAGAGAAGCATTTACTTGAAATCGTATTATTGTTTGATGTATTGCTTTGAAAAACAAAGTGTCATTTGTGCTGTAATTTTGATGCCAGATGTCGACTGTCTTTATCTAATGGAGATGACTTAAAAACTATTTAAAGCTCTAAAGTGGAGACGGTTATGTCATTTTCCTTTTTTTTTTTTGTCAAAAGACTGGATTGTGATGAATTTGCAGACATCCATTTGTTAACTCTGTCATCAATTCTTTAATGAAAACCGATGAAGTCCAATTACTAAGTGCTAAGAAAACAAAAAAAATTGTAGCAGCAAAATAGTCATCGTCATGGAAGGGAAAGCAATAGCTAGGAAACAATCTCTGCTAGACGAAATCTGTTTTGTTAAGTTTAATGACTTGTCTACACTACTACATTTTCGTTTAAAAATGTCAACATTAGTCTCTGTTTTCATTTTTTGACCAAACATATACTTCTGAAAACGCAGCCTCAGTGTTGTAGTGTGGTTGGGCAAAAACGCAGATTTTTGAAAACTCAGACTCTAATCTCACTCTGATTGGTTTGTTCTTATTTTGTGGCCCTTTCCTAATTTGATTTTGCTTATTACAATTATTACCTGATTGGTTTCCTTTCAGGTTAGGTCAGGGTGGGGATCATCCGCTGGTACAGCGTGTTGCCACACCCACCACACGATGAAACAGCTTAGGATCCTGGTTGGCAACTCCCCAGGCAGAAACACAGTCCTGTCCCACTCTCTGGAAATGACCATCTATCTGTCACAGCTAGGTGTTACGTGGGCGTCCACTTGGCCTGGTCCAGCCGCTCGGGTCCTCAACAATAATGATCCTGCAAGCTGGATTACCCTTGGGGAATTTCGCCACATGGCCATAGCGCCATAACTGATGCTCCCTCACAATGCAGGTAATGTACCTCATTTGGAACTCCATGAGGAATTGGTCATTCGACACAAAGTCAAACCAGCAATACCCAAGGATTCTTCGAAGAGACACAGTACCAAAGGATTCCAGTCTTCAAATCAGATCACTGGATAACGTCCATGTCTCACAACCATACTGCAAAACAGGAAGCGCCAGGACTCTAAAGATTTTGATCTTTGTCCTTTTGCATAGATATCAGGAGCACCACACACCCCTTTCCAGCGACCTCATGACCCCCCATTCTCTCCCAATCCGTCTACTGACTTCATAGGAAGAGTCACCAGAGACATGAATGTGGCTGCCGAGAAAAGTAAACCTCTCAACGTGGTCGACACTCTCTCAGCAGACAGACAACCTGTTGATGGCTGTGCCCAAGTGGTCATTGCAAGAGTGTCCTGGATCAAAAAACAAGATCCAAGTCTCCTCTCAACCATATTCCAACAGAGTGGGTATAGAAGAGTTGCTTTCCATGGCTGCTTACCTGTATGCATCTGAATTGCATTTTGTATAGTTTGAATGCTGTATACATGTGCAAAAAGCAAATAATTCACAAGTCTCTACAGTTTTTCAGTAAATCCCATGGCCAGTGGCCTTACACCACTTCAGGGATTTCTCTGCCGAAGCAAAAAGCAAGCATGCTCAGTGTAAGTGAATGTCTACGTCATATGCATTTTTAGTCATTTCAGTGTGGATGAAGATCCTTCTGTAAACAACGTGAATATGCTAGTGTGGACACAGATTAGATAGATAGATAGATAGATAGATAGATAGATAGATAGATAGATAGATAGATAGATAGATAGATAGATAGATAGATAGATAGATAGATAGATAGATAGATAGATAGATAGATAGATAGATAGATAGATAGATAGATAGATAGATAGATAGATACTTTATTAATCCCAGGGGGAAATTCACATTCACAGATTGACTTTGTTTAAAAATTAGTAATGGTGAAAAGAAGTGAAAACATCTCAAAAAAAATAAAAACCTGACCAGGACTTCACTGGTTAGCTTTAGAACCTGGCCTCACCCCAGTCTGCCAAACCCCAAACTCAAAAGTCAGACTTTTAGGCCTGCCCAAAATTAGACACTGGCTTTAAAAGTTCAGAAATATCTTTAAAGAAGAAGCCGTGAAAATTGTGCTACTCTAGTCACCATTGTGTCTTCTTCTGTGACTTCAAAAGCTGAGTGTGAAGCTGTTGCTTCATGCTCCTAATTGGTATAGTAATACATACAATGTCTTGACAGCATCACTTTGAGGATTTGCAAGTAATGCGTCATCGGCACTGTACAATTCAGTGGTTTCTATCCAAGCAAAGGCTAAAGGGATTTTTATGACAATTAAATTGTGCTCATTCAGTCCTACAAATGTAACACACAGAGGCCATGAATTTGGTTTTTATTGCATCACGACAATCATGCAGAGTAATGTCAAAGAAAAATTGGTGTTGACGAGGGTAATGTTAACAAATTGCCTTGATTGCATCACTATGAAGCAGTATAAAGTCTATTCCAGTACACTGTGTAATTGCTGTGTTTACTGTTTGCTCTCTCAACCTAATTTGTGTGTTCATGTATGGATCTAATCTAATAATAAACGCATGCAAATGCTTGTAACCCTTTTTCAGTGAGGAGTGCTATAAAAAATAATAAATTAACTTAAATGCATTTTGGGGAGGCTGAAGCAAGGCTTTGCTTTTGACTTGAACCATTCTGTGCACATAATATAGCTTAGCACATACGTTTCAATTAAACATAATTAACTTATTTGTTCATTTAATGTTCATTCATTCAGTTTTTATTCATGTAATTAATTCATTCAGTGCTGAATTTATTTTTTCATGAATTTATTCATTTCTTTCAGTTAGAATTTTATTTCAGCACTTACATGTTTATGAATTCACTAACAGAGAAAAAAAACAAAATTTTAAAACATGATGTGTCATTAAATGCTCTTATATAGAAGTTCATACTCTCGAATTTTATGTGCCATTATATTGTAAGTCACCTCAGGGAGACAACTGAAGACAACTACCGTGCCATTAAAAAGTATTCACCCGCCCTGGAACTTTTCACATTTTATTGTTCTATGACACTGAATCACAGTGAATTTAATTTTGCTTTTTTGACACTGAACCAACAGAGAAAGACTCTTTAGCGTCAAAGTGAAACTAGATGTCTGCAAAGTACTCTAAATTTAATTAATACATATATATAACACAAACAAATTGATTACGTAAATCATGTTATGATTATGTTAAATCATAAGTCACAGAATTAGTTCAACAGAGACCACCTGCCTGGTGTTTCAGTTAAATGTAGTCTAAATGCACCTACCTGAACCAGGAAGGTCCACCTTGTGGGGAGTCAGTATTGTGGACAAAAGAAGACTTCAAGCAACTCCTTGAAAAGGTGATTTAAAATGCACAAGTCAGGGGATGGAGATGAGAACATATACTATTCACTGAATATCCCTTGGCCGTCCAGAAAAACTGAGTGATTGGGTAAGAAGAAGACCAGTGAGGGGGGCCACCAAGGGACCTCTGAGAACTTTGAAGGAGTTACAGTCTACAGTGGCTGAGACAACTGTTCCTGGGTGCTTCTCCAGTTGCAGCTTTATAGGAGAATGACAAAGATAAAGCCACTGTTTAAAAATGCACAGAAGGTACGTGGGAGACTCTGAAGTCACCTGCAAGAAGGCTCTATGGTCTGATGAGATCAAAATTGAGTTTTTTTGGATATCAGACTAAGCACCATGTTTGGTGTAAGCCAAACACTTAATCTTTATCAAAAACACACTATCCCCCCTAGTGAAGCATGCTGGAGGCATAATCTGTCTGTGGGATGCTGCTCTTGTAGCAGACCCTGCAAGGCTTGTGAGGGTACTGTACATTAGTGTACATTAGTTCTTTTTGCTAACGGTTGTCATAGTGTCACTTTATAGTAATAGCCAGGAGTGTGATGCACATGTGATTGTAGAAAGGTCAATACTGTGCATTTCTTGGCTATCCAAGATTGCAAGTAATCTTAAAAGATTTGGCATGTGTATTTAGTGTTTCCTTTTTAGTGTTTCCAAATTTGGTTAGCATATTTTGGGTTGTTTTGGTGAACCTCCAGTCTGTTGATTGCGGTTTTGATTCTTGGCATGGTTTTTGACTATGTCTTGTCATGCATACTTGTCTGAGGATCACCATCCAAGCTCTTCCCAGGTATATAATACCACCCCAGGCCGAGATGGGGCACTGCCACTAACGATCTTGCCATTTTCTTCCTCCATAGTCTTGAGAAAATGTTCAGTGAGGGAAGCTGGCCCAATCCTTTCGGGTCACAGAGCTTCAAAAGGAATGACCACCCGAAAGGAGTCTTTTATTGTGGAGACGACCTGACTGAAGGAACTCCAAGTCAACAGGCCCATTGCAGAGCTGACCGTATAGATGCCACTTGTAGTTTTTGTAGTTTTTTCTCATGCCATCAAGTGTTGTTTTTTTGTTTGGACATTGCTCATAAACAAGGTGGGCCATATTGGCACCCAAAAATATTCCTGTTTTGTTGATCCTCCATCACTCGGGTAACCACAGTCTTCTAGTCCTTACTCAATATTATGTGTCTTCCAGCATCATAAACAGAATACCCATTGAGAGTAGCCAGAGAGCACACAATTGTTATTTGCACAAGGCCTTATTTTTTAAAGCTCATTAGACAATAATCTCCCTACAGCTGGCAGCAGCGAAGAAACATGCTATGGGAGGAAGTGTCGCTGGCAGTACGATTCGGACTGAAAAGTCCTATTGCACCTGCTTGAACACCTAAGCACTGACACGGCAACAGCACAGCGTTACTTTAAGCCTGCCAAGAAAACATTGTCAGTTTAAGTCCATGTGTCACCACAGGGTTACTGGCATGAAATCTGCACAAAAGTTAGTTGTGTAAAAGAGGAGTCATAAGAGCTTAAGATCCTACAGAAGTTCAGGAAGTTACCTGAAAGTGGGGGAGCGTACACATGTGCTTGCTAGCAGCAACTGGCATGCATTCAACAGACTGATGGCGAGACATACGGGACAGTCCACCAAAAGAGAGACTATGTGAGGAGGAGGTCACAATGACATCACTGATTGGTTGTGTTGGGCTGAATTGTGATGAGATAAAAAGGGGAAAATACCCAGCAGGGGTCATCTTTTGACTGCCTGGTTAGCAGTGTGAGTGTGTTGTGACCCTTTGAAATCATTCCTGTGTATAAATATTTTTACAGATGTTTCCCTATTGTTTTGTCTTGGTAGAGTAATACATTACTCCATTTTTCCATTAATACATTACTCTACGTTCCCCTTTTGTATTATTAGTATGCAGTCTTTGTCAAAATGCCTCAAATCTTACAGGCTTACCACTGTTTATAAGGTATTGTACCATAAAACTTCTCCCCACCTTCCCTTCAACATTTATAACCTCAGGCAATTAAGGAGAGTGGAATGATAAATAAGGCAAAGGATATAACATCAGATTTTCGGGATTTCCAGGAGAAGCAATAATTGTATGATAACAAGATGGAAACCTATAAATCTAAGAAAAATGATGATTGACGTAAATCTACAATGGAAAATAGGACTGTTTTGTCTTGGTAGAGTAATATATTACTCTACCAAGACAAAACAGTCCTATTATGTTACTCTACTTTCCCCTTTTTGTATTGTACCTTATAACTTCTCCCCACCTTCCCTTCTACATCTATAACCTCAGGAAATTAGGTGTAGTAAAAGACAAGCAGGAGTTAAGTTACACTTTAAATAATGTAGTATTGATAATATTTATAAATAATAACAACATGCAAAGTACATTTGAATACTGGCAACCATACAACCTGATAAATGCTGATGTGTAGTTTCAGGCGGCACACAGACTTGTTAGTTACTTAAAGAGTCTCTAGTTAAGGCTTCATTTGTGGTCAGCTTTCTTCAGAAGAGGCTGCATGCCTGTCTCAATATGGCTGCCGAGCTGTGCTCTTCATTGTGTTGTCGTTTTCAGTTCATGGTGTATGAGATGCTCTTTCAACAGTTGGTCAGTTGGGTGGGGTGGTGAGGTAAAACAAGCAAATTTATACATTTTCTGTCCAACCCCTAGAGCCAATGGTACTTACAGGCTTCTGATACAAGCCAATTCCAAACAGCCATACTTCAGAACAATGGGGCACAGAATACCTTCACACCTGCCCCCAAAACCATTTGTTAAGGTGAAGCTTGCCAGGTCAGTAGATTGGCTTTCCTGTGGGGGTTGATTGAGATGATCCTGCAGAGAAACACTTGCCAAACTTGTTTTAGGCACTTCCCCCAACACTGTTGTAAAATTACAAACCAACTGGTTCTTAACCATCAAACCACAGGTGTTCTTATCAATGATAGACATTAGTGCTATAAGTTACAAATAAACATATACAAAATATTTACCAACTTATATGCAAAATTTCATGCCACAACACTTGGGTATTTTTGTCCTTTTGTTTTTAATAAATACCTGGAATCAACAGTCCAGATTAATGGGGATTATGGAAGAGGCATGAAGAAGAGAGTGCAAGCAGGGTGGAAAGGGTGGAGAAGAGTGTCAGAAGTAATTTGTGATAGACGGTGTCACACATGTGCGAGTAGGAGGCAGCTAAAGGGCCTGAGTAATTGTAAATCATTCGACCGGGGCAGCGGAGTGCGCTGACTATCTTTCTCAGTTCTCTACAGACCTTTCCCGGGAAATCCTGCAAGGCTTTGGAGCCTCAGAAGACATCATTTCCAGTGCCGACCCCTTTGCTGATGTCACTTCCGGACCAGAAGACATCACTTCTGATTCCGGCCCTTTTGATGACATCACTTCCTTTATGGGCCTTTAAAGCCTCCATCTTTGTCTGTAATGATCAGTTCTGTTTTGGACTCTGTTCTATGCACATCGTGCTTCAAAAAGTCAACTTTTGCAGTCAGGAAAACAATATATGGGTGGCTGCCCCAAATCTTTATAATGTCTGTGTTGCTTTATTATCACAACGGGTATCAGCAAGAGTGAAAGGCAAGGTCTACAGGACAGTAGTGAGACCAGCTATGTTATATGGGTTGGAGACGGTGGCACTGACCAGAAAGCAGGAGACAGAGCTGGAGGTGGCAGAGTTAAAGATGTTAAGATTTGCATTGGGTGTGAGAGGATGGACAGGATTAGAAATGAGGACATTAGAGGGTTGGACGGTTGGGAGACAAAGTCAGAGAGACGAGATTGCGTTGGTTTGGACATGTGCTGACGAGAGATGTTGGGTATATTGGGAGAAGGATGCTAAGGATAGAGCTGCCAGGCAAAAGCAAAAGATGAAGGGCTAAGAGAAGGTTTATAGATGTTGTGTGTTTACCATAGTTTAACTTTTATTGGAAGTTCTTGACTTTTCTAAAAATAGCCTGCCATGTTGATTTTGAAAGCAGACGGTCAAGGTGTTAATATTAGTGGCAGTAAAAATTTGCATTTGAGAATGAAACAATCTGTGGTTTACAAGGGGGCTTTAAGCAGCAGATGACCAAACTGCTTTAACTGCTTACAAGCAGACTGCAGTGCCTGCTGACATCAGCTTAAATTAGTTTTGGAAAATGTCACACTTGCATAAGACTTTGGTTTAAATATTTATATTGTTGAGGTGAAGTGTTTATTGAATATGTCGTTCTGTCTTCAAATATTGTGAGGCTTACTGATTCGTAAAAATTACATTTGAAAGTATAATTTGTCTTAAAGGATTATCTGTTGACACAGCGTACAATGAAAGTTGCCCAGTGACTTTGCTACTTAAGGAGAGTTGAATGGGTCATAGTCCGGGTGTTTTCTAATCATTTTAAAGTATGTTTAGGCATGGATCTTAAGGATGTAAAGTTATATTGCATTAAATCTTCACCAAAGAAATCATATGACATTCTAAATCTCATCCTGTGGATTTAAAGACATTAAGTCCTGTGAGGAGGGAACATAAGACTTTAGTCATTCCTTATTTAACTTCATATATTCATAACACCATTCCATAGCACTTTCATTTTTTTTGTTTATATATTACAGTAATAAAAATATGAAGGGCTGAAGAGAAATCCAAGGTACAGTAAAACCTGTAGCATCCATCACATTTATGACTAGGAAGAAATGGCGGAATTTGAAATGTACCAGAGAGCAGAACATCACAAATGTGGTCACTTGTACTCGTAGTTGATTTTGATTAATTTTAATGACAGTTTTTAGTTGACAAAGAGTACTGTATATCACTTTGTTCTTTGAACTTAGTTGTGTATTTATTGAATGAAAGACTGTTTACAAAAGCAAATTCATTCTCTGACGGTGCCTTTATGTGAGCAGTCAGTTGTGCCGATTATATTAGGGAAATCAGCAATCACTGGAAATTGCCTCACCTTGCTCACCCTAACTGTAAGGATGTTGCACATATCTGGGCAACATCTTAATTATATCATCCCATACAGGTGACGTGACATGGCTCAGTGATGACTCTGAAATTCCTGAGCAGTCAGCCAGTTCAACTCTGCGGTTGTTAAAATGTTTAACAGAACAGGCTTCACTTGATTTCTGCATCATGGTGCCTGGAATATGGGCTCCAATTTAACACAAAACTCCAGGAGGACAGCTCTAGGAAATGTAAACTAGATTACAGGCCAGTCATCATCACAAGACAGAAAATGATTGTGATTCCTGAAAACTCACTCTTTGCGTAGCCTTCCTTTAGTGATGTCCTCCAAAAAAGCTAACACTGCTATTGCCAGTTCCATCCTATAACACACAGCACACTCTTCTTATTGGCGATACAGATAGGCTACACGCTAAGGCAGTTAATATCAAGTATATGTTTTAGGTGTTATTACCAATGTTGCTGATAGCTGTATTGAGAGAACAAGTCAATCCCCTGTGATTAGTATAATTGGGAATGCCATTGAAATGCAAAATGAAGTGAAATTTTCTGTTCACCTCATTGATCTGTAGCTTAGAGTTGCAAAAATATCAACACCAAAAAAGCTTGCATAACAATTATGGATGGTTGAAATTTGCTGTAATTTTCACGCCATGTTCATGTTTTATAAACTCCGTATTTTATTGTAAGAAATGGGGTATCACTTTAGATTAGGTGTCCATAATTATGCTATATTTACCATGGTGCAATCGAAAGGGAGTGGCAGCGATCATCACCACAGAGTCAGACAGACTTGCAATTGGTAACGGAGCCAGAATGGACATCTGGAAGAAATTCTTACATCGATTCGGAGACATCTAAGTCTGTGAGTGGTATGGTGCCACAAAGGGGAATGTGGGCCTCGTAAATTACATTGGAAGAGTTGGAGCCATTGGAATGGAGGTCTTTATACACAAGGTAGGCGACTGAAAGTTGCACCTTCCCTTCCCGCTTCATTATCAGTATTTATTTATTGATTTTTTAGATCGCAATAATGGCTTATCAAACGGAGGGCTGAAGTTTGTTTCTGTGAATGTTATTATTCATTTCAGGAATTAATAAATAGAAAATGAGCCACTTAAAAATCAATAGTCTTCATGTCTTAGCCCGTGTCTAACACACAAGAGAATACCCTTAAGTCCATCAAGCTCATTCATTTATCTAATAGCTAAGCTGTTCCAATAGCTCATTCAGATTCTTCTTAAAGGTTGTTAAGACAAAATGAAAAGATAAAAGAAGATTAAGAGGCGACGTGATTGAAGTGTTTAAAATTTTTAAGGGAATTAGTCCAGTGGATCGAGATTGACTTTAAAACAAATTCAACAGGATCATGGGGACACAGTTGGAAACTAGTTAAAGGTATATTTTGCACAAACATTAGGAAGATTTTTTTTTTTCATAAAGAGAACCACAGACACATGGACCATAAGTGACCAAGTAGTATGATAGTCAGGAGGACTTTCAAAACTCAGATTGGAAGAATTAAGTGGCTACGACTGGCGAGCTTTGTTGGGCTGAAAGGCCTGTTCTCGTCTGGATTGTTGTAATGTTCTAAAGACTTCTAATGTTCTACGGTAATTACCTGTATAATTACAGAGAAATTAGGGAATAGCACCTAGTTACTCTGTAATTATACAAGTAAATTACACGGTAAGTACAATGTAATTAGGAACACCTAATCTAAAGTGATACCAGAAAGGGTTTAATACATTTCCATGCTTAAGCCAGTTTTATACATGAGGCCTCAGATCTGTATGTAGAAAGTTATTATTTTTTACCAGCATCAGTAGAGGGGACACTCACAGTCACAACAGTGGTTATACAGAACCTTTAAACCAAGACTAGTAAAGTGGATGCTCAAAATTTTCGCTGAGTACAAGAGAACGTTGGGTAGAATTACTGCATGAAGCAGCGGCTTTAATTCAAAAACCCTGAATTTATCATCCTCTGAGGAGTCTTCATCTTTCATTTGGTGTCTGCCTATAAATGTAGCACTTACTGGCCATAGATTAATGCACACTTTGGTGACGATTCACCAATCAAAATAGAGTACATGCTAGAGAATACTCACTCAGGTTTGATGGGGGAAAATGACAGTTTTCATTTCAAGATGTATTTCATGTTGAGTGCAGTATCACTGAAATAAATAACTGAAGAAATAATTTAAATAGATACGTAAAGAAATAAACAAGAAAAAGCATATATCATGACCAATTTAATTATTCAAGCTTACATATCATTGAATTTTCATTGATTTATTGTCACATTTCATTATACATTTATTTATTTCTATACAGACCTTTGAGATTCACGGTTTTACGATTCACAGATCCACCTTTTTACAGGTTTGTCATCAATAATTAAATATAAATTATTTTTGAGTTTTGTGACCTATTGCAGGAAAACCGTAGACAATGCCATAGCAGTGCTACTTAAATGGACTGCAAATCCCAGCAACCCCAGGAGCACTGCATCATTGGGCAGCTTTGGCAGTTGCCACAAGGGCTGCTGGGTAAAGCAAGATGTGGGTGATGGTTTTAAAAGTGAGCCATCAGTAGCTGGCAGGATCACAATCTTTTTTCACATTCTTTTTTGTTTCAGTGATTCACCACATAATTGGATTACAGTTACATCTGTTACATTTCCAGAGTTATTTCTTGATTTATGTTTTTTTCCTGTGCCTGCTTGTTTGTGTGATTTCAGCTGGGTTGGAAAACAACTTTGTCTGGGAGTGCTCCCAACTTCTACAAATCTTCACTTATATCGGAATAAAAAAAAAGTGGTCACTGATTACAAGCACAAGATGTTATGCGAATGAATATGAATAATATGAATAATGTTGCATCCGTGCCACAATGTTTTCCGAAATGTACTATACAGGTCATAAAATGAATAATTCCAAATATCATATATACCTATGTTTTTGTTTTTTTTTTGTTTTTTTTTGATATCATAGACCATAAGGTGCATACTAATTCAGTGTGAGCAGGAAAACTCAATAAAACTAAATAAAAAAAAATCAAGTGACGGTGAGATACGAAGAAGGCAGATTCACCAGCGTTGTGTGTCAGCTTTTATCCCTCCAGATCAGAGAATGTCCAGTTCCATTGTCTCAAAACACCATTCACATCTACAGTTATTCCCAGTTTCATATAAAAACTATCAGTGTCAGATCCCTGGGTGGTGGGGCGGTAGTATGTATCGTGATTGTGACTGAGAGAATAAAAGTGAAAATAAAACGGTAACTTTCACAAGTACTATAAATGTACAATGTCTGTTACGAACGCAAACCAAATGTATGTGTGTACTGTATAATATTAACAATAAGAGCAGCTCACTACTGAAAACGGCAAATATAAGAGGCAGTCAGGATCAAACCAGGGACTCTTGATTACAAGTCATCAGATCTTACTGCTACGCCACAGAAGCTGTTGTATTGCCCTTGAACTTTTTGTGAAAGTGTTTATTTGATCTTTGGACTCCAGGCTTCACATATTATATAGTTTATGCCAACATTTTGTCATTTACTACTAAAATATGAAAAACGTTTCTGTTTTAACAATGTGTTTACACAGATTATTGTAGAAACAGAACACACATGAAAGGCATGTGTTCCAAATAACGATCTATTATTTCCACTCAAAAACTCCAGCACTTCACTCCCAGATAATCAATCAAGGCATGAGCTGGGAGAACTTTGTGCACGTTCTGCAACTGTGGAGGGATGGAATACCAGGCTGCTTGCTGCTTGTCTTTATCGGCACATTTACAGGACAAAAGACTCTGAGGGAGAGGTGCGAACGGATTTAAAGTGGGCCGGATCTACGAGTTTTTTCGTAGGCTCTGGTAATTCTAGTGTTAATTTCATGAACACCAAAGCAGCTGAAATTGATTAACAAGCCCCTCTGCTACTTAACTGACCTGATCAATAGCCCAGAAGTTTCATTGATTTGATGCTATAGTCTCATTAAAAAGTGTTCCTTTAGTTTTTTTGAGCAGTATACAGTATGTATATATTGTGGCGGACGGCCGGGACCCATGCCCGGCTGGGACGCCCCTTTGTCACTAGATCCAGGGGAGCAGCCATGGGAGACACGACATCCCTCGGAACCTTTGTTGGCAGCCCCCCCGGTTGCGTCGGGGCCACTTCCGTGGAACACCGGAGCTCATCTTGGTTGGGCTCCATGGCCTCCGCCAGGGGGAGCTGCATAGAGCTGCACGACTTAATGAGCCCGTCTGGGTGGGAGCACAGCCACACTCGGAAGTGCAGCCAGAAGTAGGTTACTGAGCACCTGCAGCACTTCCGGGTGGGCTATAAGAGGAGCCTGCAGCCAGTACTCAGGGCGCCAGAGTTGGGAGGAGGAGGACAAAGCTGCCCTGGAAAAAGTGGAAGACAAAGAGTGTGATTTGGGGTGGTTTTCTTTGTGTGTACTTTGGGACTGTGTTAGGGCTGGTGGGACATGGGGAAGAAGTGTCGACCAGCTGAAGAAAGAAATAATTTTTTTGTTTATTTTACACATGCCTCCGTTGTCAGTCTGTGTCTGCTCGGCGCCAACCAAGCACCAATATCACAATATATATATATATATATATATATATATATATATATATATATATATATATATATATATATATATATATATATTTTGTGGCACACGGCTGGGGGTGGTGCCCAGCCGGGACGCCCAGGAGGGCAGGAGGAGGGCTCATTCCTCCTCCGGACCACGAGGGGGCGGCCGCCCTGGTTCCTTTGAGGGCCACGGGTGCAGGGCTTGGAAGCCCAACCCTGTAGGGGCCCGTGGTCTCTGCCAGGGGGCGCCCCCATGCCTGAAGGACCCGGAACCCCAACACTTCCGCCACACCAGGAAGTGCTGGGGGAAAGAAGACAGGGAACACCCGGAGGGCTTCCGGGAGTATAGCCGGCACTTCTGCCACACAGGGGAGTGTCTTAGGAGTGTCGGGAATCACCTGGAGCCCATCCGGGTAATTATAAAAGGGGCCGCCTCCCTGCAAAGAAAGACTGGAGTCGGGTGAGGAGTGGACAAGGTTTCGAGGCAGGAGAGAGGAGGCGGCCTGAAGAGCAGGCAGAGAGAGAGAGAGGCCTGGACTTTGGGGGAGTTTGGTGTGAGAAGCACTGGGTTGTGCACTTTATTGGACTTTAAATAATGTTTAATAAATCTGTGGTGGACTTTAATACGGTGTCCGTCTGTCTGTGTCCGGGCAGCATATCACAATATATATATATATACTGTGGAACGGGCCCTGAACACAGACAGGCAGACATGTTGTTAAGCACCACTACACATTTTATTCACAGCCACTATGTACAATTAAGTGCCACACAACCAGGGCCGCTGCTGGCCAAATGGGTGCCCTAAGCAGAAATTTACTTTTGTGCCCCCTCCCCCAAATATTAGTTAGGCAGCCGTAACAGAGGTGAGGGCGCGCGCGTCATCACGTGTGTTTAGCCTACTCTGCGTTCACCGTAAAATGCAATATATACGTTTATATTTTTCTTTATTTGTATATGTATATTATTAATATTAATTTATTATTATAATATATAAAAACGATTTTTTTGAGCAGCTGGGATGGTGCCCCCTTGGGAGTTGGTGCCCTACGCAGACTGCGTACTCTGCGTACAGGGAGCGGCGGTACTGCACACAACCCCAAGACTCCCCCAAAGTCCAGGCCTCTCTCAGTGCCTTCTCTCTTTCTCTTCAGGCCTCTCCTTGCCTCCTCCCAGACCTCGTCCTTCTCCTCATCCAACTCCAGCCCTCAATGAAGGGAGGCGGCCCCTTATATAGGCAGCTGGCAGGGTACCAGCCACGTGCCACAGTACCCCACCACAAGCTGAGACCCCTAGGGGCCAGTGGCCCATCCCGTGAGGGCAGGTCTTCCTCGGCAGGAACCTGACACGCTCCAGTCCAGGGCCCGGTCCTGCAAAACAGAAAACAAAACAGGGGGCGGAGACGTTGCCCTGATGCCGCCAATCGGTGCCTCTCAGCCATACATAGGGCAACGCTCCCCCCTCCGACAGGCACACCAGTGCTTGTGTCCTCGGCCCCACCTTTCGAGACCTCCGTGTCCCCCGTGTTGAGACCTCGGATGGGACCGCACATGCGGCCGTCACCTCAGCCTGCTGTGGGGTTTCCCTCTGCCTGCGCAGAGGGCAGCCCTTCTCTGGACGTGAGCTCCCAGCATCACGTCACTTTGTATCAGAGGAATCGGCTCTCTTCCCCCGATTACTCCTCTTTCTCTGGGACGCCGTGACGGTTTGGATCTGACCCGGTCCCGTCTACGTCCCTACAGACCGATGCAAGGTTGCCACTGGCTTGGGGCGTAGGGCGCTACGACCTGGGGCACACATCAGGCCACATCCTGCCTGCCCTCTCAATCTCAAGACCCCCCTACTTGGTTCCGATCATGTATATCACGGGCCTTTTTGGTGGGATCTTCCCCATGCTTTACGGGGTTGGCTCTACTTACCATCCCCGCTGTACCTCTCCAGTCGAAGGATCCAGTGTTGCGTCGTTCTGTTCGCGCATGCAGCACCTGCTCTGACGCGACTACCTTCCCCTCCGGCTTCTGCACCTCTGCTCAGAGGGCACATAGCTCCTGTGGCAGCGACACGGCGGGCATCAGGCGAGCCTCCAGCTCCCGCAGGACCGCTGCCAAGGACAGAAAGCCAGCCGACGGTGAGCTTACCTGTCTGTCAGCGTCACATTCTGGCTGCTTCGTGTGGGCCTTTTCCTCCGGCCCAATCGGGTTTCTTGCTGGCACGAGACGGACATTCGTTGGTCCCGACTTCCGGTCCGTGGCCATCTTGTCTCCCTTCCTGGTGCGGTGACGAGCCTTCGGGCATCTCCATGGCTGCTGTGGCTGTTTGAGCTGCAGCGTCCCTTCCCGGCAGCTCCCCCTGCTGCCGCCGTGTCAACGAGGCGCCGCGGATCAACATGTGCCCGCCACCGACGCGGATCTGGGCAGCCCCTGCCTGCAACACATAAAACACACTCGGCCCCACAAGGCCGGTTGCCAGCAAGCAGGGAACTTACCTCCCAGGTCCCGTCTGTCCGGGGAAACGTCCCCGGCGTGGCCTCGCTAGGTGACATGCCGTTCCGGCCGCCTTCTGCGGCAACGTGTTTGCAGGAGCCCGCTGCACTCCGGCTATGCTCATCTTTCTCCCGCACCAGGGGAAAATGGCCTGTCTGCGGACCGGTGGCGGTCCATTGGTCGAGTCCCTCTTGCGGGGCTGTGTGCACGCCACTCCCACGGCACGTGGGTGGGCTCCTCTGCTGCTCCGGACCATCCACAGACTCATTTGTTACTGCAGGTGCCCGCCTTGAACCAGGCGGAGCATCCTGCTGGCTATGCCACTGTGGAACGGGCCCCGAACACAGACAGGCAGACATGTTGTTAAGCACCAACACACGTTTTATTCACTGTCACTATGTACAATTAAGTGCCACACAACCCCAAGACTCCCCCAAAGTCCAGGCCTCTCTCTGTGCCTTCTCTCTCTCTCTTCAGGCCTCTCCTTGCCTCCTCCCAGACCTCATCCTGCTCCTCACCCGACTCCAGCCCTCAATGAAGGGAGTCGACCCTTTATATAGGCGGCCGGCTGGGTACCACGGGCCAGTCACGTGCCACAGTATATATATATATATATATATATATATATGTGTGTGTGTGTGTGTGTGTGCGTGTGTGTGTGTGTCTGTATATATAATATATATATATTATATATATATATATATATATATATATATATATATATATATATATATATATATATATATATATATATATATATATATAATGTACTGTATATATAAAATATTCTGTATTTATAATTTGCTCAAATGATTTACTATGAAAATAGGCTTCCAGGGAAGAAAGGCAAAGATCAGCCCGTCTTGACTGATGTGTAATCAGTTGGTGCCTCTTCTGTCAGTTTGAAAGATGGTACATATAATAGCAACCCTTGGGAAATTTATAGGGTGATCTTTAGTCTTTCTACTTTTGAACAAGGCTGCTTGACAGCCACTGTGGATGTTTAAATGTTATCCCGCTTCCTTTTAAATGAGAAAATGGATTGTGAAATGATGCTGGTTCTGTAAACTATAGTGATATATTTTTTTATTAAATCAGTGAAAGAATGAGAAATTGCTGAGCTCTGTGCAGTATAATATGTTTGTGTGTGTTTGTGTTTCCTTGCTGAACTATTCAGAGTGCTTGTGTCAGTCATCTCTTACGGTAATGTTTTGAAACATGCATTCATAAATATATAAGAACAAAAAAGAAAGGGCTAGCTGTAATCTCATCGAGAGTTGCTTCAAATGAGTTTCTACATATGTCTTTGCTCCTGTTACTTAATTCTTTTCTTGGGAAAGGCAGTTACAGCAAGCTGACTAGCATTGTGGAGTATGGGAAGCCTGGTGATTTGTTGACTGAATGTTTTATGCATGCCAAGAAATCCATACAGATGAGCTCATGTAGATTTCAAGGAAAAGATTGGAAAGCTCTCACTGATGGTAACATCTGACCTGCTGCACATGTATTTAGTGGCAAAAAAAGTGTTTTGGACTTAAAAATAAATGTAAAAACTAATTTATTACTGTTTTCTTACCTGAGGTATTTGCTTTATCCTCATTTTCCTCCAGGAGAGGTTATGTGGGGATACTAGAATGAAGGCCCTGGCCTGTAGTCAAACCTAAAATCCAGAAAGGGAAATGAAGATTATTCCCTGTCCATAGAACAGTGAACTTTTTGTCTTTGCATGGATATCTGAGTTATTTGCAGCCCATTAATATTTGTTTTGTAGATTTGTTAAAGACTTATGACTGCATGCACCAAGCTATCATCTCGGAGATGCCAAGTGGTCATTCAGTCCACGTGTCTGTGCAAGGGAGATTTCTCCTTCTAAAAGTTTGTATTGTGTTTAACATTTTCAGTGGTAGGAATTTTCTTGTGTTTTGTTTGAGATTTTCACATATAGGATATTAAGGTGTAGCTGATTCAGTTTTGGAAACCTGCTATCTTATGGTCAGAGGGAAGCAGTAGACATAAGTGATAGATTTTAAGTATTTCTTAGTTCTGGTAGATACTTTTGAGTCCAAGAGATTAACCAACAAACTGGTGCAGTGGTGCCAGTACTGAGGGAACTGTACCAGACAGTGCTGGTAAGGTAGGAATCCTTAGACTAAAACTTTAATTTACTTATAACCAAGGAGATGTAGTTTGATCTGTAGCTGTTATTGTTGACACTGACCAAAAAACCTAAACTACTGCTGTTGCAAAAGCTCGGTTGAAAAAGGAGGAGGTTAGCTGGACATACTATAGATGATAAAGAGTGGAGTTTGACATTTAAAGAAGACTTCAAATTAGAACATTGAGATTAGTTCATTGACGTAGTTTTTTCCCTAACTACAGGGTCATGGGGTCTGCTGGAGCCAATCCCAGCCAACACAGGGTGCAAGGCAGGAAACAAACCCCGAGTTGGGTGCCAGCCCACCACAGGGCACGCACACACACACACACACACACACACACACACACACATCAAGCACACACTAGGGACAATTTAGAATCGCCAATGCACCTAAACTGCATGTCTGGACTATGAGAGGAAACCCACGCAGACACAGGGAGAACATGCAAACTCCACGCAGGGAGGACCCGGGAAGCAAACCCTGGTCTCCTTACTGCGAGGCAGCAGCGCTACCACTGCGCCACTGTGCCGCCGGAACTGTTTAAATAGCCGTAATTCCACATTTTTGTGTGGTGGAAAATAAAAACACTTATTTCCCGTAATGTTAGACATTTTGTTGCGACCACTAGATGTGTTCTGGTTGTCTGTTCTCATATTTGTTGATTTTGATGACAATCTTGGCAATATCAAGTATCCTCTACTGCAGAAATCAAGATATTATAAAGAGCAGTAAATGCCTCTGAGTGAGATTTCAGCTTTCCTTTAGTGAGATTTTCTGTAGGGAAAGCACAGTAATGTTCATGATTGTGTCTTTTTACATGTCTTTATGTGGAAAATATGCAGCATATCACTGGCAGGGTCTTCTGTTTTGAATATCTTTTGTATCTGTTGGGGGTTTCATACCCTAAGGAATCACTGATTTCACTTGTTTTTGTAATATACAGTCATGACTCAGTTAACAACATCCTGACTAACGACATCGTGCTTTAACGATGGAGATAAAATAAATGAATCTATCTATCTATCTATCTATCTATCTATCTATCTATCTATCTATCTATCTATCTATCTATCTATCTATCTATCTATCTATCTATCTATCTATCTAAAAGCATTATAAATGAATCACGGGAGAAACAATGCGTTTTATTTTTACATTTTTTTTCCAATGAAAAGTCATCATAATTACTTTATGAGAAAAAGTTTCCTTGAAAATCATACATAATTATGCAATGCTGTTATCCCATCCTTTAGTTGAATTGTGCACCAAGTAGGGAGGAGTAATAATCCTTGTTGTAGTGACATTTATCTGAAGACAAGTCTGATTTATTTGTAGCTAATTAGTGCACTGTGCGTAATATGTAATACAGAAATTTAAAGGATATGGATGAAGAGAACATCATGATCACCCTTCATAAATAACACTGCCTCATTTAATATTCATTAAAGCTTTGTGTCGTTGTGTCTTCTGAATAATAAAATGCGCTGTGGTTTTAATTGGAAAAATAAATAAGACGACTTTGTAATAATATACGAAGATGTCAGTATTGTTTAACATAACCTAATATAGCATGCCCAAACTGCTTTATTTGTATCAGGCTAATGGGAGGATACAGCCTGTCCCAGAAGTCCTGTATGCAAGGCAGGAATCAATATTTTTATGTTCTTATGAACTGAAAACAAGAATATAAGCAGTTTTATATTTTCGTTGGAAATGGTGAAGGCGGGAGGAGTAGTAATTGGGCATTAAAAAGTTGATATGATGCTGGGAGAATTGCATCGCAAACGAAGATGACCATGTAGAAAAGTAATTTGTTTTTGAAATTCTTAATGAACAGAGTTAAAAAAAAAAGTGTGGAAACTATTTGAATGCCCCTCGTACTACCTATGAGCTCTAAAAAAAAGTGCAAACATTTCTGCAGTTGTTACACACACTAATCTCTAGCCAAATGCTGTTTATGTAATTTATAGATGAGACCTGTGTTGATTAGTTATATGTATTCCTAAATGTGTAAAATGATCAAGAAATGAGCAAATTTTTATTTTTTACAAAACATAGTCTTTCTTTTAAAGCACTTTACTGTTTTACTATTTACATTGTCATGCACGTGCGATTAAAGGGCTGCCAATGGGCTCAACGAAGCGCGACAGAATGAGGAAAGCAGGGTTGAAGCGGAGCACTAATACCTCTCTCCCTTATTCAGCAGAAAGCCAGAAGACTAAGTACCATACCTTTCGGAAAACCGCAGACAATCGTCCTCTTTAAACTACATAAAGACAATCTGATTTCCGTATTCCCATCAACAATGATTTGCCAACCCGATGACCTCACTTCTGGCCCATGCCTGATGACCTCATATCCAGCTTCTGGCTTCCTCGTGATCTCCGTCGCTTATCTAAACCATAATTTCCTGCCTGACATCATTTTCTGCCATTTCTGTATAAAAATCCTGTCATTTCCAGGTTTCAATGCCACATTGTGTTTCATTTTGAGTGTACTGAACTCCTGCAAATTGGGACTAAAATGCAACTTAATAAAATGAGCTCCTTCCCAGTTCATCTTGACAGTGATCTCATCAGACCTGCCTCTACTGTAAAAAATCTTGGTGTCATTTTTGATTCCTCCCTCACTTATTCCGCCCACATAAATCACATTAAGAAACTTTCTTACTTTCACCTCCGTAACATATTCCGTGTTCGCTCCTTCCTCTCCTTCTCTAATGCTGAGAAACTTGTCCATGCTTTTATCACATCCCGCATCGATTATTGTAATTCCCTACTGGCAGGTCCCCCTTCTAATCTTCTATTACAGCTCCAGCTTATTCAAAACTCAGCTGCAAGAGTCCTTACTTGAACCAGCAGCAGCGAGCACATCACACCCATCCTGTTCCGTCTCCACTGGCTCCCTGTGTCCTACAGAATCGAATATAAAATCCTACTAATAACTTACAAAGCTTTAAATAACCTCGCACCAAACTACATCAGTGACCTTCTCCATCACTATGTGCCTGCCCGCCCACTAAGGTCCTCTGATTCTGGTAATCTTGTTGTGCCCCTCACTAATCTACACTCCATGGGTGACAGGGCCTTCAGCTGTATAGCGCCCAGACTCTGGAATGACCTACCGAAATTAATCAGGTCAGCTGACTCCATGAATTCTTTTAAAAAACAACTCAAAACTCATCTGTTCAGGACGGCTTTTAGCTCTACTTGACTTTATTACCTTTCTCTCAGTTTACTTCTCTGTCAAGATGCCAATGTAACCTGTATGTGTGTGCTAGACCATCAATTATGTTGTCTGTTTTGTTTTCATAATTTACTGTCTTAATCTTCTTTATTTATCTGGTTTGTACAATGCTATATACTGTATATTCTGCCGTTCTTTATTATATTCTGTAAGTGCCTTGAGCATGGGAAAGGCGCTATATAAATAAAATGTATTATTTATTATTATTATTATCTGAATTGATTACTTGGACATCTCCAACACTATACAGGGAATTTCCCCAAACCTTTATGAGCTTGTGTTCTCTGTTTCCTATCTTTACAGCGTATATAATAAAACACTAAGGTGTATGTCCAGTCCCTTAATGCAATCTGTATGGCCAGTTTGGCTTTGTTATGATTGGTCAGTTTGGCTTTAGTGACCTGATGAAAGAGAGGAGGAGCAAAGGGACACGTTGAGAGAGTCGCCTTCAAAGAGGAAGGCACCTCGAAAATAATGACAAGAGTTTGCGAAGCAGGTTTTATGAGAACTCGCTCAAGAAAGGGAGCACCAATGAAGAGAGGTTCAGACTCATGCAAATACAGAGAAAAAAGAGCAGAAAGTACATGTAGAGCAAGAGACAGTAAATATTTTTAAATTACTTTAACAGAAACAGTGGGTAGTGTTTAAATAAAACTAAAGGAAAGCTATACAGAACATTTTGCAGAAACTCCTCCCCACAGCTGTCTGAAGTGACATTAAAATTGCTATGCCTGGCAAGACACTGGAGTATTAACTGCAGTAAAAGTAATCCATAATGTCCTCAATTGCTCTGTTCAGTTACAGAACAGAATTGAGTAGGAAACAGGCGTGCAACGCTAAAGAGACATTAATAACGACTTGGCTCTTTGGGGCACTCAAGTCATTACATTTTTCTCAAAGACAATTTTATTTCAATTGGTGAGGTCTCATTGAAAGGACTGAATTAAATTAATCCCCAGTTGAGCTGAAGCAACAAATCTCCATTAAGTGTCTGGCATTTTCTCATCAATGAGTAAAGTTTTATTGACATAAATGTCATCAGGGCATTTGTTGTACATTTATCATATTAATGTAGAATACAAAAAGTAGTCTTTGCTTGCATTATCACTGACTCATCTACTTTATACAGTCTGAACTTACAAACCCTACTTGTCCATATTAGCATCAAATTAAATTGCTTTTGTTTCTTTTTCTGGTCCTACACCATTAATATTTTGATCTCCACACTCTATGCTCTCCCTTGGTGCCCATAAAACCCAAGCATTGATTTATCTGCCATTATACCATGTGGGTTGTACTAAAGAGCACCGACCATAACTCAATTTGCAGTTTGCCTCCTCCCTTTGCAGTGACACTTTGTTAATTTGTTTCTTATTTAGATGAAATGGTTTTGTTAATAAATCAGTTTCCCTTCAGAGCCTTGGGAATTGCTCACTATCATCTTTTTACTTTATATCTACTTTTTAGTTTCATTTACTTATCGATATTTTGAGAAACTCAAACATTATTCTGGAGAACAATATAGATTATTTGATTAGAGATTATAGGCAGGCAGTGTGGTGTAGTGGTTAAGGCTTTGGACTTTAAATCCTGAGGCTGTGGGTTCAAATCTCACTATTGTCATTGTATGACCAGGAGCAAGTCACTTGACCTGCCTGTGCTCCAGTTTGAAAACCCAAAAGAAATGTAACCAATTGTATCGTAAATGTTGTAAGTCATCTTGGATAAAGGCATGAGCCCAATAAGTAAATGTAAATTTGACATGACCATAATGTGGGTCTGTTAGATTCCATGTAATATTGTATTATTATTATATAATTATACACAGGGGACATTCATAATGAAAATGATTAGATTTTTGCGTTTGGTTTATTGAGATTACTAATACAGCTCATATAGACCAACTAAAACTAAAGTGTACAATGGTGAGCAGAGAAATTACATGTCTTGATGTTCCTTAATCATTCTAAATTTTTAAAACACCCTGATTCTAATTCTGGTTAGTTTTCTTTTTAAAACTGTATTTAAGTGTTTTGCATCTGGTCTGACACCACTGAATCACAGACACCACCATTTTGTGTTTTTTTTACCGCGAATAGAACATTAGAGTACTGTATATACTCACGTATAAGTCGGGTCTTGAAACCTGAAAAATTGATCATAAAATCAAATTCCTCCAATCATGCACCAGTTTCTCAGACACATTGAATTTTGTTTCAGCAGCGCAGTTACCAATTTCTTTCGCCACTTCAACGACTTTTAATTTTAAAACCAGCTTCGTATTTTCTTCTGATCGAACGCTCCACGTAGATAAGGAATGCTCTTACGATAAAGGTGTATGAGGCTGTGAGATACAAAAAACACAAAACAGTGCAAACGTCACTTCGGAATAGTTTGGGTATTACCGTGTGGTCACATAGGCACAATACATAGAAAAAAAAGGCAGTGTCCTCTGTGGTTACTCTCTCAGGTGGGCGTTAGCATATCATAATCTCTTGGACCAATAGCGTGAGTTTTCCACATTCGACTTAAATGACCAACATTATAAAATATGGGAAATTATATGGTAATATGAAGCCCTGACTTATCCGCGGGAGCACTTTAATGCAAGTATACAGTATGTGTTATTTGTGACGATAATGAGTGTTTCAGCCCATCAAGCTCGTTCATTCTATTCATCCACAAGTTGAGATCTGAAGGTCCTTGAAGTTCTTCTCTCCACCTCAGTTCTTGGTCATTTATTCCATGTGTCTATGGTCCTTTGCGTGAAGAAACACTTTCTAACATTTGTGGGAAATCTGCCCTTAACACATTTTTTTTAATTGTGTTCCCATGTTCTTGTTGCAAAATTTATTTTAAAGTAAATCTACTGTAAGAATTCCTTCCACAGTTTTAAACACTTCAGTCATGTCACCTCCAAATCTCCATTTGCTTAAATGGAAAGGTGTCTGTTTCTTCTCTCTCTCATCGTACCTCTTATTCCTAGAATCAGCCTAGTCACTCTTCTCAGGACTTTCTCTAGTGCTGTTATATCTATTTTGTCATCTGGAGACCAAAACTGAACACAGTAATCCAGGTGAGGTCCTACCGGTGAATTATACAACTGAAGCATAGCCTCCCTTGACTCCACAGCTGGTGATCTCAGCTTTTAAATCCCGGCTGAAGACTCACTACTTCAGTTTAGCATATCCTGACTAGAGCTGCTGATTAACTGTACAGACTGCATCTCTGTTGTTAGTCATTAGCACTAAAACATAAGTAACATGATAGTTAGAACTGGATACTAACCCTCACCTATTCTGTTTCTCTTCTCGGTACTCAAATGTGGCACTTGGTACCATGGCCCACCTGTCAAGTGGTTTTTTGCCTGCCTAAGATAAATTCATCCCTGATGGAGGATGGCAGGAATCGTGAGAAAGAGGGGTCCTTTCATTGGATTGGCTGGCCCAACACTGTTTCAGCTGTGGAATGGCCAAATGGGGGAGGCAGCTTGATGGCCGCGGTCTCCAGGACTCTAAACAAATCCAAATCATATTATGTGATATCATCTACTGTTAAATTCTGGTCCGTACTTGTAAAATTTTTATTTTCGCACTGTATTGAGGATTTGTTTTGTTCTGTGTATTGTATTGTATTGACCCCCTTCTTTTTGACACCCAACTGACTTTCATACAGTTTCTTCCATTTTTTCCCTACAAGGGTTTTTTTTTTGGGAGTGTTTCCTTGTCTTCTTAGAGAGTCAAGGCTGGGGGGCTGTCAAGCGGCAGGGCCTCTTAAAGCCCATTGTGGCACTTCTTGTGTGATTTTGGGCTATACAAAAATAAATTGCATTGTATTGTATTGTATGAAGATAAGCAATGGGATAAAGGATGTGGACAAAAGGGCAAACAAAGAATCTTTATAAATTGAAATGTATTCAGAAAAATCTGAATATATAACAGATGCCTTTACAGAACAAAAAAGAGACAAAAGTGAGTTGCCAGCAAGGCAATCTGAAAACAAACAAGCTCCAACACGCAATACTAAATCAAAATCATTACACAAAAGTAAAAAAGATCCAAACAAACCAGAAAATCCAACAGTGGTACTTACAGATACACCACACTTAACCAAGACACATTTAATAAACAGTCCAATCAGCTTTTGTAAGGCTGGAAACAATAGTGAAGAACAGGTAGCCCCGCCTCCTGAGGACACACCCACAAAATATAAGGGAAATCAGGGAACAAATGATGAACAAAACTGATGTAAAATTAGACAAGTGACAGCAATATTAACACAAACAATTGTAATAAATTAATCAAAGTTTTAAAAAAGGAATTTATGGTCAAATGGTCTTAAAGGGGTCACAGGCAGTGCTATGTGAGGAGGGCCTGCCTCTTTAGGTTCCACATAAAAATAAAAAAAAACTAAAGTAATATAATTAAGAATAACAAAATTTAAAAAATTAAAAAAAAAAACTCTTAAAGTAAAATAAAACATAAGGAAAAAATATTTACAGAGTACAAACTTTATAAAATGATCATCAAAATATAACATAAAGTAAACCAAAGAAACATGAGATCAGGCTAAGAGCATGACATCCATACACATACAGACTGTTATGTAGTATTCATGATGATTTGTAAAAATGTCAAGGGGGATCCTATTATTTCGTTTATGGTAAAAGGCATGGTTATGTGCGCATATGTAATATTAAAAGGGGGTTTGGAGTTTAGAGCAAACAGTGTATGGAATGAGTGATACAGAGACCAGGGTGTGAAAAAGATATATGTGTTTGTGGTTGTTTCAGTTTTGGTAAATAAAGTTTTCCTGTTGTTCATCACCCTGTGGGATTGGTTGTTTTTAGACGTATACAGAAGATAAGAATGTACTGTATAACACAGACGTTCTAGGAACAGACCGAAGAACTGTCCACTGAGATGTTCAAGACATGAGTGGTGCCATGTGATGACAGTTCCCACTCTGAGATCCGACTCTAATGACTCTGTCAAACTGGTGTTGAGCCATATTCTACAAAGAAATAGACAGAACTTACTTATTCACAGGTGATAGAGAAAGATAAAATTAAAAGAAGAGGCTCAATTACTGGGTTTGAAGTGGGCCACTACCCACTGGTACAGTGAATTAGCACATTTCAGTTTTCAGCAACTGCATACCGGCAGTGTTTTTGAGCATAACGGCTTCCATCATACATATCCAAAACCCACCCTGCTATTTGAATGTTGCCATAATATGCCACTTGAAACTCCTAGGGGGGCTCCCCACTACTCCAAATGTTACTGGATTGTGAAGCTCGAAGGCTGTGCTTACATAAGCTACCAGCAATCGTTTATGTCCACTTCCAACACTGTGGGGATATGACAGTAGGTACAATAACAGCTAAACATGCACATATGCCACATAGAATTAGAAACTCCTGCTCATCAGCTCTCGTGTGACCACGTTATCCTGCAGCTATGGGTTTTTAATCTTGATTTCAACAGTTGGCCATCACTCACATTTACAACTATTAGCAGGGCAAATAGAAGCCAAAACTTTATAAGCTAGAATGAACTTAACAGGAATTCAATTATTATACTTAAGAGTGAGATTAATGGGATCATGTTTCTAAGCTATAGTTCCTTGATACATTTTATATTAATTTCTGAGTAGCTGTGAAACTTCCAGAAAGATATGCATTACCTTAATTAATTTTGCTAAATATGAACATCCACATTTTCTTTTTACTATATCCTGCACCGTAAAATCTTCTTAGTTTGGAGGAATTTGAGAGCCCGAGGAAAACATTTGCATAATGAATTTTACTCATGTGAGCATTGAGAGACGAAAATCAAATAAAAGGCACCTTTGTTTTTTTTCAAGTTTCCTTTCAGGTTTAGTAAATTTGAATCAGGGCCCTCGGAAACTACTTCTTACTTTCATTAGAATATTCACTTAGAAAACTAATCCAATTTTTTTAAGTTGTCCCAAGTCGTTTAATTTACTGGAACTAATTAAAGGAATACTCCACTCAAAAATGACACTTTCTTTAAATGTTACTTATCCCATGTACCCAGTACTGATGGCTGGGAAAAAGTTTTAAATCTCATGTTTTCAAGCATAATAAATGAAAATAAGTTATCATATAGTGGAACCTAACTGTCACCAGCAGCAAACAATATGAAAATATAAAAAAATTCTCACGTTCCTCGTGCTGCATAATCCATATGTCCATCATCTACCATACCATACCATACCATTTTTATTTGTCATCTAGTTGAATGCTCAGAACATGCAAAAAACATGCACGTTTTTCTAAAGTTTTATTAACATTTACCTCCAGAAAATGCAGCATGCTTGCTATACAGTACATTGCATTCCCACAATTCAGTGCTTTTGAATTGAAGACAGAGCTCTTGACCAATGAATGAGGGGGTAAGCAGATCTTCAGTTCAGACACCTGTTTCGCAAGAATGTTTTCTGGAAGTGTTTTTTTTCTAAATATTTATCTATTTAATGTTAAATTAGAACATTAGAACGTTTAAACATAATAAATTATGCAGAAAGTGAAGTGGTCTGAATAATTTCTGAATCCACTGTGGATAACTTCAATTTCCTCTTGAAATATGAGTTTCTTGTGTATATGGGTAGTAGTTTCATTTTTTTGCTATATTTTGTGAAAATGTTCCACCTTAATAAAAGGACAAATGGCTGTGTGTCCGTCTGATTGGTATGTCTCTGTCCTTCCGACAGATGGCACATCACAAATATTAACACTGCTTTTACAAATCCCATACCAAATGGCATCAAACAGAGACATATGCATTGCATGGTGCACAGCAAACATTAATGCTGATGTCTACATTGATTACTTAGATTTGAACACGTCTGAGACTGGCAGCACAGCTACTGTCTCTATATGGCAGTTAATGGCATCTCTTCAAGAAAACTGCCAAGTACATACAAGAGAATGCCATTCTACACCATTTGTAAATCATTTAAATGCAAACAAACAAATTACAAGAGCAGGCTCAATTATGGGACGCACTCTGGACATTCTAGAGGTCGTAGCGAAGGAGAGAATTAAAACAAAACTGAGTGCCACAATAAACAATGCTGCACATCCTCTCTTTGACAAACACTGAGTACTTTCAGTCAACGGATTAGTCAGCAGAAGTGTGTCAAGAAACATGACTGGGGCGCGGCTTTATACCAACATCAATACATCTCTATAGTGCCTCAGCGGAAACACCTGGAACTGCCAGGTCAGAGGTTTACTTTCTTTTTGCATTTTCTTTGTTTTTATTCATTCTGGTGTGTGTTCAGATAATAGTCTATCTATCTGTCTGTCTGTCTGTCTGTCTGTCTGTCTGTCTGTCTGTCTGTCTGTCTGTCTGTCTGTCTGTCTAAGGTGCTTCTGTAAAAAGACAAATTCCCTTCATGGGACAAATAAAGTTCTATCTATCAATGTTTATAGTAGTTTAATAATTAAGGTCTAATATTTTATGCCCCCAAATCATTATGGCGCATCATCTACTCTATAGAAAAGGAAGTACTAAAAAAGTAAATGATGGCCCTGTGCTGCTTTATGCTTATCATCTCATCTTCCTCTTTGGAATGACTGATACAATTTTGAGATATTAAGCCTACACTAAGATGAAACTTGTTTTAAGTGTTAATCAGATATATAAAAGACATAAGATGTGCAAAGCAGCTGCAGAAGAGTGTTAAAGTGTTAATGACTCCAGACTGCTCCATTTTTTAACCTTTACTCCATTTATTTTTGCTGTTTCTGTTGACCTAGCTTGACCGCAGTATAATTCTGGAAATATAAAGGTCATGTTCCTTTTTATGTTCTTTTTTTAATGTTTATGTAATGCTCTGTCTTCAGAACACAGGCCATGCTTAAAATAGTTGCTCTTAAAGGTCAGCTGATCAGCATTAAACATTGCTAACCATTAGTATTAAATAGGCTTATAGTTTTATACAGTGTGATGACACTCCCCAGCACCATGATTAGTGAGCATAACAACCTGACCACAAACCATACGTCTTCCTTAGCTGAAAATTCTCAGAATACATATTATATATCTGTCAACATTAGGAGTCTTATTACATTTCATTCATATGCTGATGACACTATTCTGTATTTATCAATAGGACTGATTAATACTTCTTCAGTGGCCCTGTTGTTACACTGAATACAACAAGCAACTTGCATGTCTACTGCTAAAGATGATTGTAATATTTTATTTATTTATTTATTTAACTTTTATTGAATTTATTTAAAGTATGTAAAATTCCATACAGTCAAGTCAAACTTAACAAAACAAAATTCTATTCAACCCCCACCCAAGAAAAAGAGAGGAAGGCCAACAGCCAGAGTAAAACTTTAAGGGTAGAAAAGATGGAGGAGAATCCTTTTTCCCAGTAGGAAAGCTTATTCTAAAATGTTATTGATTAGATCCTGCCAGGTTTTAAAAAAGATCTGTACAGTGGAAGTGTGTGTGTCTATCTGTATGGCCCGGAAAAGAGAGAAACTCGCTTAGCCACTAATATACAAGCAAGGCGAGCACATTGGCAAAATGAAACCTCTGAAGAGAGAGAAATTCACTTAGCCACTGATAAAAAATGGAGACGAGCACGTCGGCAAAACGAAACCGCGAAGGAAAAGAACCTTGCTTAGCCGCTAATGCACTACCGATGCAATTGATTGATTGATACCAGAATCCATAGTGTCTATGAGCCCGGGCTTTTTACAGCACAGGCTTACACAGCTAGTAATATAGTAATATATAATATCCGCTACCCACTGACTTAAACGAGGTTTGTTAAGATTCTTCCAGTTGAGCAAGATAAGTCTATGTGCCAATAGTGAAGTAAAGGCAATTCCAGTTTGTTTGTCCTTCTCCACTTTAAGTCCATCTGGAAACACACCAAACACAGCTGTTAATGGGTTAGGAGGAATTGTGACTCCAAGGCTGTCTGATAAACATTTAAAGATTTTTGTCCAGGATGATGTTAATTTATTGCAGGCCCATAACATGAGGCCTAGTGAGGCTAGAGCTCGATTGCAACATTCGGAGGTTGGATCTTGCCCTGGAAACATTTTGGACAATTTTAAATGAGATAAATGTGCTCAATAAAAGATTTTAAGTTGAATAATTGTATTCTTTGCACATATGAAACTCGAGTGAATTTTGTGCATGGCTGCCTTCCACTCCGTTTCTAAAAAGCTGAGAAAGAGATCCTTTTCCCACTGTACTCTGGGATCTTTGAAAGGAAGGGACTTTAAAATTAAAATGTTTTGATATATTATAGAAATGCTGTCTGAGTCTTCAAGACTGATCAGTATTCTTTCTGGAATAGAAATAGGTGGGAGGTGTGGAAAATTGGGAAGATTTTGTTTAACAAAGTTTCTAATTTGGAGATACAGTGATCTCCCGCCTATCGTGGAGGTTACGTTTAAGCCTTAAAATACCCATCCCACACACTTTAAACACATGTAAACTTATTAAAACACACTTTGTAAACACATATGATATGTGGATGTCAGGCTAAGGATATGAGTAACATCTCTCTATTATAAAACATTTTAACATCACGCAAGACAAGGCAGTGAGACAGAAGGACAGTTGCTGTACAGGCTTTTAAATGATTGACATGCAGAACGACAAGTAGAACAAGCATCTTGGCAGAAGCAGCACAAAGCCAGCACAAAGTCCACTTCTCCCTAGCGTGCATTCAGCTCCATCCCTTTCACAACGCAAAGTGGCAGGAGCATAGCGCGCCTCTGGGGGAAGGGTGGGGGGGAATTTGAGCGAAGCGATCGAGACTGGATCATCTCGGACAGACACTTTGATGACACGCCCTACTTACAAACAATTTAAAACAAGTTCACTGACATCTAACCTAGCAGTTGTTGAAATGCTTTTGGCGAGAAGCAGAACACGCAGCTTGCCAAACCTAGAAGATGATAGCGTGCGTTCAGCCCTCACCCCCCCCCCCCCCCCCCCACTTTAGGACGCACAGAGCAACCAGCAGAACAGGCATCTTGGTAGCAGCACAAAGCCAGTAGCTGATCTGTCCACTTTTGCTTAGCATGCGTTCAGCTTCCCCCCTTCACAAAGCGAGAGGCAGAGACGTGAAGTGGCAAAAGGACAGATGCTGTACAGGCTTTTAAGTGATTGATGCAAAGTGCGACAAGCACAACACACAGCTGGCCGGCAGCAGCAGCAAGACACCAGCTGAACCGATCGCATCTCTTTAGCGTGCGTTCAGACCTCCCCTTCACAACACGAGCAGCGTTATAAGTGCCGCGAGAAAGAGATTTAACCACGCCCGGGGCAGGAAATAAAGGACAAATATTGTTTTTACAAAAGTTTTAAAGTAAAAATGAAAATAATGCATATGTAACAGTTCCCATGAAAATAACAATCTCTTTAAATTGTTTATCTAGTAAACCAAACCCGGGGGTGGGCGAGTGTAGCGAGCAGGGGGCTCCGCCCCCTAGTAATAATAATAGTATTAATAAATCCGTGATGTAGCGGGGGCGCGATAGCTGAACCACGATATAGTGGGGGATCACTGTAGTGGAAGAATTGTGTTTATGAGAAACTAATGCTGGTGACACTACTCTGTATTTATCAATAGGACTGATTAATACTTCTTCAGTAGCCCTGTTGATACACTGCAAAAACAAGCAACTTGCATTTCAACTGCTAAGGATGACTGGGATATTTTAAAGGATAACTTTGCCATTGTTTTAGTCAAAATTCTTTTTTCATAATCGTAGTATAGATTCATTTGCCACAGGCATTATCTATAAATTGAAAAAAGAGAATACTGTGTCTGTTCTTGCAGTTTCAAATAGTGTGTGAGTCCAGGGCTGGCCCAAGGTAGGGCACCGAAAGCAAGGCAGGGTGCTTTTTTCAGATTAGATTAGATAAACTATGTTATTACCAAGTGGAAAGTTAGATTCCCACAGCTCCAGAAACATTAAAAAAAGATACTGACACACCATGGTGGAATGAGCCTGTGGCTAAAAGTACTTCAAGAAAGCACCTCCTAGAGGGGATGGAGGAGATTTTTCATGATGGCATCCAGTTTTGCCATCGTCCTCTTTTCCAGAACAGCTTCTAGTGTGTCCTGGGTTCGCCCTGTGATGAAGCAGGCTTTCCTAATAAGTTTGTTCAGGCATTGTACATAATTTGAGTTCAAGTTGCTTACCCCGTGTCACAAATGTGCAATTGGGAGGCAGCTAGAGGGCCTGAATAATAGTAGTACCACTGACCAGGGGGTGACGATCTGCACTAACTCTCTCTCTCAATTCCCTGCATAACATCCACAGGAAACCCCTCTAGGTTCCGGAACCATTAATGACATCACTTCCTGTACTGGTGCCATTGATAACATCACTTCCAGTACTGTCGCCATTGAAGATGTCACTTCTGGTCCCGAATATGCCACTTCCGGGTCCGGTGCTATTGACGATGTCACTTCTGGTCCTGAGACATCACTTCTGGTTCTGGCCCCTCTTGACATCACTTCCTGTACTGGCCTTTAAAGCCGCCGTTTTCCCTCCATACCGTGAACTCTGTTCTGGACTCTAACCTGTGATCATATCTCAACAATTTACCCATTTTGCAGCCAAGGCATATTATACGGGTGGCTGCCCCAAACCTTTGTGATGTCTCTTGGTCGTTTTTGTGACACCTGGAGACACCGGCATAGAACACCACACAGGCTACTATGGACAGGTAGAACATCTCCTGCAGCTTGCTACATGCATCAAAAGTCTCCTTAGCAAGTCTAGTCTGCTCTAGCTTCTCTTGTGCAGCGCCACTGCATTGTCAGACCAGTCCAGTTTGTTGTTTACTTGTTGCTCCACGTCCTCCCCCTGAACGGTGACAGGTGTCGAAGGCTTCTTGGCATGTTGGACGTCCAGCACCAGCTCTTTTGTCTTGCTGATGCTGGATTATAGGTGGTTCTCCAGGCACCGTAAGACAAAGTCCCCAACAAACCTTCCTGTACACTGACTCGTCTCCATTACTAACGCAAAAAAAAAAAAAATTACAAAAACAAAAGAATGATTTATAAAAATGTAATGATTAAAATGATAATGTTGATCCGTATTTTTCTAATTCATATACAGTGGTGTGAAAAACTATTTGCCCCCTTCCTGATTTCTTATTCTTTTGCATGTTTGTCACACAAAATGTTTCTGATCATCAAACACATTTAACCATTAGTCAAATATAACACAAGTAAACACAAAATGCAGTTTTTAAATGATGGTGTTTATTATTTAGGGAGAAAAAAAATCCAAACCTACATGGCCCTGTGTGAAAAAGTAATTGCCCCCTTGTTAAAAAATAACCTAACTGTGGTGTATCACACCTGAGTTCAATTTCCGTAGCCACCCCCAGGCCTGATTACTGCCACACCTGTTTCAATCAAGAAATCACTTAAATAGGAGCTGCCTGACACAGAGAAGTAGACCAAAAGCACCTCAAAAGCTAGACATCATGCCAAGATCCAAACAAATTCAGGAACAAATGAGAACAGAAGTAATTGAGATCTATCAGTCTGGTAAAGGTTATAAAGCCATTTCTAAAGCTTTGGGACTCCAGCAAACCACAGTGAGAGCTATTATCCACAAATGGCAAAGACATGGAACAGTGGTGAACCTTCCCAAGAGTGGCCGTCCGACCAAAATTACCCCAAGAGCGCAGAGACGACTCATCCGAGAGGTCACAAAAGACCCCAGGACAACGTCTAAAGAACTGCAGGCCTCACTTGCCTCAATTAAGGTCAGTGTTCATGACTCCACCATAAGAAAGAGACTGGGCAAAAACAGCCTGCATGGCAGATTTCCAAGACGCAAACCACTGTTAAGCAAAAAGAACATTAGGGCTCGTCTCAGTTTTGCTAAGAAACATCTCAATGATTGCCAAGACTTTTGGGAAAATACCTTGTGGACTGATGAGTCAAAAGTTGAACTTTTTGGAAGGCAAATGTCCCGTTACATCTGGCGTAAAAGGAACACAGCATTTCAGAAAAAGAACATCATACCAACAGTAAAATATGGTGGTGGTACTGTGATGGTCTGGGGTTGTTTTGCTGCTTCAGGACCTGGAAGGCTTGCTGTGATAGATGGAACCATGAATTCTACTGTCTACCAAAAAATCCTGAAGGAGAATGTCCGGCCATCTGTTCGTCAACTCAAGCTGAAGCGATCTTGGGTGCTGCAACAGGACAATGACCCAAAACACACCAGCAAATCCACCTCTGAATGGCTGAAGAAAAACAAAATGAAGACTTTGGAGTGGCCTAGTCAAAGTCCTGACCTGAATCCAATTGAGATGCTATGGCATGACCTTAAAAAGGCGGTTCATGCTAGAAAACCCTCAAATAAAGCTGAATTACAACAATTTTGCAAAGATGAGTGGGCCAAAATTCCTCCAGAGCACTGTAAAAGACTCATTGCAAGTTATCGCAAACGCTTGATTGCAGTTATTGCTGCTAAGGGTGGCCCAACCAGTTATTAGGTTCAGGGGGCAATTACTTTTTCACACAGGGCCATGTAGGTTTGGATTTTTTTTTCTCCCTAAATAATAAAAAACACCATTTACAAACTGCATTTTGTGTTTACTTGTGTTATATTTGACTAATGGTTAAATGTGTTTGATGATCACAAACATTTTGTGTGACAAACATGCAAAAGAATAAGAAATCAGGAAGGGGGCAAATAGTTTTTCACACCACTGTATGACACAATATAAATATGTATTTTCATGCATCGCTTGTCTTTGTCTGCAGCATTGAGTTAAATATATTTGATTCAGGATCATGCTATTCTTCAGCCAAAAAATAAATATAAAATATCGTTTCTGTATTGTTTATGGCATACTGTATATGTGCCTTTCATCTCCATAACATGTCTGATACATGCAGAATACATTTTGAAACATTACCCACTATACTAAGTCTGTTAATCCTGCTCGTGAAGTGGTCTGTTATTATGAAACTTTGTTCCCCTTCTCCGTCTATAAGAATACTGCAACTACACTTAGTCTTAGTCTCCTGGTCCGCTGCTAGTCCACCTTATTTTTGCTGTGTGGCCCAGAGCTGTGGACTAGCAGCAGCCTGTGGTGTCCTGTATAATGTTACTTTAAATATATGCTGTGTTGCGTGAGTCCCTGTCCTGCACCCTAAAACACGAGGCTGAGTGTCAATACTTTAGCAAAACCAGCTTTATTCATCTTGAAACAGGAACAGCACTGTTATTTATTGCAGCGGGAGCTACCACTCTCCTATATACAGACACAGCAAACGGGCATAGTCGGGGCCAGGTCAGTGGCCAAGTTATACTGTTCCCTGCAATTATAATGTCCCTTGCATCACCAATCGGCAACAGGCATGTATAGTGCAATCTCGAGCGGCTCGTAGTTGTTTCTGCAGCTCTCTGCTGCTACGCTGTGAACCTGTAGTTGCCTCGGCAATGGAGAAGCAGTCCTCCACAGACGCGGCAGTTGCGCTTCAGTGTGTGTTGTCCTGTTCATGGGATGTGGGGTAGTGGTCAGGTTGGGTCCTAAAAGAGTTCAGAAACCTCACAGTACAAAGACCAAATCAGCATAGAATCATCCCAAGCTCATAGCACAATAGGGTTTAACTGGCATTGCCTTAAATGAATTGTGCCCCATCACCTAATACTGGTTAGATAGACACCAGCCTGTGAAACCCTAAGTAGAATTAAGCACATCAGAAAATGATTGAAAGGGTGAATATTCAAATTTATTACCTGTAAAGCTTTAAAAAAACTTCATGAATGCTATACTCTTAATACTGCTAATCTGTCCCACTTTTATGACATGGATATTGGCAGAAAAGGGCACAGCTAGGAAAGAAAGAAAGCAAAATCAGTTGATCGGTGCAGTGGTTCTGTCTGAAAGAGATGTGTGAATGTTGGTTTAGTTTCTTGTGCAAGTTGAGCATAATGAAGTCTCTTTTCCTATTGAAAGAATAAATTTGCTTTGTGGCAGAAGAAAAGAACTGACTGCTTTGACAGCTGCTTAAACAATATAAAATGGTAATGAGGTTATTTTAGTCATACACAGTGCCAGCTTTTAGTGCTTCCTGTTCTGTAGATATTGTTTCCTGTAATACTCAGTCTTCTGCCAAACATCTTTGCTGCACTTTTAATGCTGAATATTTAAACACGGGCTGCTCTGTTGCTTTTTGTTGTTTGAATTAAAGTGCTGTGCTTCCATGTCATAGTGCAGCATGCTTGTAAGTTGTGTGGTCTTCTAGTGACTTTAAAAAGGCTGTCCACTCACAATCCCCCATGTGGTAGGACTCAGCATCTTAATTAAAGAAAGAACCCTATCCTCTAACAGGACAAATCAGTAATCAGGCAGGAGGAAAGGCTGTCATACTGCGTCATGTATTACCCTTCAGCTAACGCCTGAACAGGAAGCATTCTTCTACAGCAGGGGTGGGCAAAGTCAGTCCTGGAGGGCTGCAGTGGCTGCAGGTTTTTGTTCCAACTCAGTTGCTTAATTAGAAAACAATCCTTGCCAATAATTTAATTTTATGGCTTGTTAGTGCTTTAACTTTGCCACATCAGGTCATTCTTGTATCCTAAATTTGTTTTCCTTTCTAAGGATATCATCCAAAAAAAAAACTTTTAAAAAACAACTCAAAACTCATCTGTTCAGGAAGGCTTTTAGCTCTTTATTACCCTTCTTTCAGTTTTCCTCTCTGTCAAGATGCTCATGTAACCTGTATGTGTGTGTGTGTGTGTGTGTGTGCTAGACCAGCGGTGCCCAACTCCAGTCCTGGAGGGCCGCAGTGGCTGCAGGTTTTCATTCTAACCCTTTTCTTAATTAGTGACCTGTTTTTGCTGCTAATTAACTTCTTTTGAATTAATTGTAATAGACTTGGTTTTTAAGAAAATTTTGCCTGAATTTCTTCATCGTTCCTCTGAATTGCTTCATTTCTTTCCTTAAATGGCACCCAAACAGAAATGAAATGTGAAGTGAGTGAGCCGACAGAAGACCAACTCAGTCAGGGCCTCAAACTCCAACCAATTTCACTCCAACCAGTTGCTTAATGAGGCACCAAGTCTGTTTGTTAATTAAATGCATTCTTTAATTCCATGGCTTGTTGCGGCTCTCATTGTGTAATAGCAGACATTTCTGAAATTGTGGATTTTCTCTTTTCTAAGATGAGATCGGCATTCCTGAGACCTTCACCTTTCTTTATTTCCAGATAGTGTATGATGGTCACAGTTTGGTGGTCCTGTTTTGGCTCATTTTGTACCTCATTATTGTTTGGCTGCTAATTAAGGAAAAAGAAACAATTGAGCGGTCTGAGTCTTCAAGAGCAAGTCAAATAAAATGAATTCAAAAGAATTAGCAGCAAAAACAGGTCACTAAATAAGAACAGGGTTAGAATGAAAACCTGCAGCCACTGCGGCCCTTCAGGACTGGAGTTGGGCACCCCTGTGCTAGACCATCAATCATGTTGTCTGTTAGGCTTTTGCTCTAAATTCACTGTTGTAATCTTCTTTATTTATTTATCTGGTTTGTACAACGCTATATACTGTATACCCTGCCGTTCTTTCTTATATTCTGTAAGTGCCTTGAGCCTTGAGGCACTATATAAATAAAATGTATTATTATTATTATTATTATCCAAATGATCTGAAGTCTAAAACGGAAGAGTAATTCTTAGTCCTTCCCTTTTTGTCTCTTCACTTTCCTTCCAAGTCAGTCAGTCAATCAGTCAGTCAGTCAGTCATTACAACAACAACAACAACAACAACAACATTTATTTATATAGCACATTTTCATACAAAAAGTAGCTCAAAGTGCTTTACATAATGAAGAAAAGAAAAATAGAAGACAAAATAAGAAATTAAAATAAGACAACATTAGTTAACATAGAAAAGGAGTAAGGTCCGATGGCCAGGGTGGACAGAAAAAAAAAAAAAAAAACTCCAGAAAGCTGGAGAAAAAAATAAAATCTGTAGGGGTTCCAGGCCACGAGACCGCCCAGTCCCCTCTGGGCATTCTACCTAACATAAATGAAATACAGTAGTCCTCTTTGTAGTTAGGGTTCTCACGGAGTCACTTGATGCTGATGGTCATACAGACTAACCCGCTACATCCTAACACAGGGTCACAGGGGTCCGCTGGAGTCAATCCCAGCCAGCTCAGGGCGCAATGCAGGAACAAATCCCCGGGCAGGGTGCCAGCCCACCGCAGGGCACACACACACCCATACACCAAGCACACACTAGGGATAGTTTAGGACTGCCAATGCACCTAACCTGCATGTCTTTGGACTGTAGGACGAAACCGGAACACCCGGAGGAAACCCACACAGACTCAGGGAGAACATGCAAACCCAGGACTCCTTACTGCAAGGCAGCAGCACTACCACTGCGCCACTGTGCCGCTGACAAACCCCCAAAAGTATTTGATCAAACCAAAACAGTCCACGATAACTACACACAGGTGTAAATGGAATTAGCACACGGGTACTAATAAGGAGCAATTAAAATCAGAATAGAGCTGTTTAAGACTGAAATAAGCAATAAGGATTCGAAATCTTAACAAGCAAGACCAATAAAATGAAGCAGAAGTGTTACTTGAGCAATAAGCGCTTCTTATTAAGCAACTGGGTTAGAGCAAAAACCTGCAGCCACTGTGGCCCTCCAGGAACGACTTTGCCCACCGCTGTTCTACTGTATGATCCAAATGGTCAAATATTAAAGGTGTATATAATCAACAGAATATGCGTAACAGTAACAGTGTCAAACAATGCACACATTTACTCTGGTTGGTACGTTGGTGTACATTCAAATGATTTACATAAAATAAAAGTCTATTTTGGTAAATGCTGGTCCTACTGATACTCTTCGGGTTGAGCCACCACAATTTAAATTTCTTTGCAGATAACAACAATCCAGTCTTATTAACTATAGGTCATCTGATCTCTTAGTCATCCTTCAGTACATTTTGTGTATTACATTTTTGTCTGTGTAGTTCACTTGACCTTTATCTGATTTTCTCGTGTGCCTCAACAGGTTTCTGACATGTTTTATGTCATGGCATTTCTTTAAAATGAATGCTATTTACCCTAAAATTATTCTTCAGCACCCACACAACCTGACAGAGATTGAGCAGTTTTGCAAATAAAAAGGAGAAAAACTGCAGTGTCTGGAACTGAACACTTTTTCAAAAACATATCATCCCCACCCACAAAGCATGGTGGTGGCAGCATCATGCTGAGGGGAAGACCCTGGAAGGCTTGTGAGGGTAGAGGTTAAAATGAATGCAGCAAAAAACAATGAAGTCCCAAAAGAAAACCTGACCTAGTCTTCAAGAAACCTACACCTTGTGAGAAGATTTGTTTTTCAACAAGACAATGACCCCAACCAGAAATCCAAAGCTACACAGGAATGGCTTTAAAACAACAATGTTAATGTTCTGGTGTAGCTGAGTCAAAGTCCAGATCTCAATCCAATTGAAAATTTGTGGTGGGACTTGACAAAGGCTGTTCACTCTTGATCTCCATGAAACCTCACAGGGCTTGAGCAGTTTTGCAAAGAAGAATGGGAAACAATGTCAGAGTCCAGAAGTGCACACAGACTGAATGCTGTCAAAGGTAATGAGCATCTAATAAATACTCACTTGAATCCTGTGGGGGGTACTCCGAGAGTATGGGGTACCGGCCCCCCTGATAAGGGCTGTTCGATCCCTGTACGATCGGTGCCAGAGCTTGGTCCGCATTGCCAGCAGTAAGTCAAACCCGTTTCCAGTGAGAGTTGGACTCCGCCAGGGCTGCCCTTTGTCACCGATTCTGTTCATAAGTTTTATGGACAGAATGTCTAGGCGCAGCCAGGGCGTTGAGGGGGTCCGGTTTGGTGGGCTCAGGATTGGGTCACTGCTTTTTGCAGATGATGTTGTCCTGTTTGTTTCATCAGGCCGTGATCTTTAGCTCTCTCTGGATCGGTTCGCAGCCGAGTGTGAAGCGGCTGGGATGAGAATCAGCACCTCCAAATCCGAGACCATGGTCCTGTGGACACTTTTTGTGACTGAAGACAGAGAAGAAAATTAAAATTAGTCAAAACCTTTTATTAATACATACCAGGCAAGGGTAAAATGTCAGAGAAACACAGTCCTAGGACACCGCGCTTCATCTGCCTCGAGCGCAGATGTCCTTGTTCTTTTATACCTTTCTAATCTCCTGATCGTTGACCACGTAAGCAAAAAATAGCATCCTGACTCATTGTACTTTTCCAATTTTTGTAAAGTCATTACCCTAAAGGTATATTTTCTTGTCACACACATCGTCAAAAGAAACTTCCAGAAAGTATACATGCTTTTTGTCACGTACGCAAAACACAAACAAGTTTCATCATTTTGTCCTATTTTCTATACACACATGCATTTTGTTCAATTACATGTTTTTATGTTTTCACACTCCTCCCTTTTTGAACAAAATGATGTGGGCAATATAATTCTATATTGAAATGGTTGATGAAGGGGAAGGGGGATAGGAAATGGAAGAAGCTACACGAGACATGCGCTCCTCATGTAGCATATATGCCCTTTCCATAGAGGCGGTAAAGTACTTAGATATTATATAGCGAAACAAAGGGATAATACAACAACCAACCAGGAGGAGGAGGCAAAATGTCACAACCAAAGAAATGAAAACAGATCTTATCCATTTTTCCCAGGATCCGAAGGAGGATGCAAACCACTGATCCCAGGGATTTGTAATGCCAGAATTAGTGGAAAGTTCTTTAGAGAGAGCAGTGAGGCCTGCCAATGCACGAGTTATTGATCCATCTGGCGCGGTATTATTTGGAATATATGTACAACAAGCATCACCAAACATAGCACAGACACCTCCCTTTTCCGCAAGTAACATGTCCAGGGCTAGACGATTTTGCCAAGTCATCAGAGAAGTACGATCAAGCTGTTCATGTATACCTTCAATAGCGTCTTTGGTAAAGTTAAGGAAACGTTGTTGGTTATAATAAAGGTAATTTAGTAATTTGGGGTATGATAGATTCAAAACCGGCAGCAATCTTGATCCCTAGCTTTAAATCTGTCTGGGACACCCCTAGGGACTCCAATAGCATCTATGTATACTCCAGGGCCATGTAAGGAGATATTAGTAAGCGTATGGAAAAGGAATAATATGGGGAGTGAGAGGGAGGTAAGGATAGAAGTCTAAAAGGCATAACTAATTGGATTGGAGCACAGGTACCAGACCAGTTAGGGGGAAGGGTGACAAATAATTTGGACCTACTGCACATCCACCAAATATCTGATCTAGGAGTGGTTTGGGAGAGAAGAAAGGAAGACAGAACGGTGTTCAGAGAAAAGTTAACCTGAAAAGTTTGAGAACAGAAAGAAAATGGTAATTCTCCTACCCATGTCGTTCCATAAGATTTGAAACATGTATAATTTCCTTCGTGAGTTTGAAACATAGGGGTATCCATGTGACGGGTGGGGGGAAAAAGAATAGATAGATTAGAACACTTTGAACCAGAGAGGGGTTTCTTGGAAGTAGTGAATAAGTACAGAAGGCAGGGCAACCCCACGGGGTCAGAAATGTTAGATAATGGGAAAGGGACTGTAGCTAAATGAGGACGGGCTGCAGCACACGCATAACAATGAGAACGATTAACTTGCTTAGCTGAATAGAGAACCCACTGCAACCATCTATTCTGATCCCCATAACCAGTTTCTACTGAAAAAGTGGATGAAAGGGTGGAAATATTCATAATCTTAACAGGAGAAAAGTCTGAACCAAAAGTTGGGGAGATGGGTGTGTGTGCAAGAGAATGAGGGGTGTTAGTAGCAGGATTGTCAATCTTAATTAGAAAGCTCCCTAAAGGGTCTGTTCCAGATACATATGCCCCTAATACATAAATACCTGAGTCATGTAAAGAGGGGTTCTTCAAAGTAATGATCAAGGGGTTACAATGGTTGTCAGCACATTCATGAGAGGCATGTCCTTTTATGATAGAAAACCGATTTTTCAAACCGTATTTTTGGGCCTCAAAAGGTTGATAACCCCAGTCCTCAGTTCCAGTGTTAGCAAAAACCCATTGCCAGTTGTCGCAGTCACTTCCCCTCATACACACGTATTTGTCAGATCTGGTCCACTGGGCTTGTCGACCAGTCCCACAGTTGATAATAGAGCAGAAATCAAACTGCACTGATGTGGTAATTCCTAACGGGAAAGTCAAGGTGACCAGGGCAGTAGACAAGGGAAAAGGAAAGCATAGTAGCACAGCAATCAAGGGTGCCATCTCTTGCAATGTGAGGCGTGAATCCAGGCAGGCAGTCCTTCAACTTTCACGGCGTGTGGTGTGGATAGAAGAATTTGGAATGATCCTCTCCACCTAGGCTGATGCCAGTGTTTCCTCCGAGTATCTCGAACCAGGATCCAGGTGCCCAAAGGAATTGGTAAATCCTTGGAAAGGGGGCTGGTCCTCCAGGCTTGATTAACCTGCTGGTGGATTTCCTTCAACGAGGTTCGTAAACCTGCAAGACTAGAGAGAAGATCATTGTCCACAGTATGCAAATTCACATTACAACCATGCCAACGGGCATGGGACGTCCGGTCAGAATCTCAAACGGTGATAGTCCCAGTTGTCGGTGTGTCCGTCCCCTTAGTCCCATTAAAGCTAAGGGTAGTGCATCCGGCCATGATAAATTAGTTTGTTCACAAATTTTTGCGAGTTTAGCTTTTAAAGTGCCATTGCATCGTTCTACGATGCCTCCGCTTTGGGGATGGTATTTACAATAATGGTGCACATTAATTTGGAGCCAGGTGGTTAATTCATTTATAACTAAGTTCACAAAATGAGTGCCATTATCTGTTTGTAACTTTTGAGGGATACCCCATCTTGGAATAATCTCTTTAATTAGTGCTTTAGCTACTGTTTTGGCATCGTTGTGTTTTGAAGGGAAAGCCTCTACCCATCGGGAGAACACATCGACAATCACAAGACAATATCGGTACCCTTTAGACGGGGTTAGTTCAATGAAATCCATTTGGAGGTGTTCAAACGGACCCATTAGATTAGGGGTAACGGCGGGACTTACCTGGGTACCTTTTCCCACATTAAACTTTTGACATATTGCACAGCATCTGCAAAATTGCTCTGCATATGTAGAGAAACCTACAGCTTCCCAATGTTTTTCAACATCTCGAACCATGGCATCTCTTCCTGCGTGATCGAGGCCATGGGCGATTTTTGCCATTCCTGGGAAAGAGGCTTTTGGGAGAAAAGGTTTGTTAGTGTGTTTATGAGTCCAGACTCCATCAGAGAGGGACCCTTCTTTGGACCATTTTCTCCTTTCGATATCCGTGGCTGCACTCTGTAAAGAAATAATTTGATTATCAGGATCCTGGTCATTTCTCTGTTGGAATAAAGAAATTGGTGTGTTATTATATGCAGCCTCTTTAGCAAAGTGGTCAGCTAATTCATTCCCTTTGCTAACAGGATCCTGTTTTCCTGTGTGAGCTTGACATTTAACAATCGCTAGCTTCGATGGTTTGGTTATAGCTTCTAAAAGGGATTCGATCAATTTCTGATGTTGGATGGGTTTGCCAGTCTTAAATCCCCTTAATTTCCATAATGCTCCATGATCATGGCAGACTCCAAAAGCATACCTGGAATCTGTATAAATTGTTACGATCTTCCCTTCGGACAGCTGACATGCTTGAGTGAGTGCTACGAGTTCAGCTGTTTGTGCACTTAAGCTTGATGAAATTCGATTTGCTTCCAGCAGGCGGTCCCCTTGGACCACTGCGTAACTAGTTGAGATGTGAAGTTTTGGCTTGTACTAGGATAGAATGTACAGCGTAAGGCACTTTAACTGTTAGGGGGCTCATGAGAACTACATCCGTGCTTGCTAATACAGCTTCTGTTGTTGCAGCCACAGCACGAAGACACGGAGGAAGTGCTGCGGCCACTGGATCCAGTTTTTTTTTTTTTAGAAAAAATAAGTCACCGGTCTTTGTTTATCTCCATGTTGTTGCGTCAGTACTGCATTCATAAATCCCTGCTTTTCGTCCACGAACAAAGTGAATGGACGAGAAATGATCAGGCAAACCTAGCGCGGGCGCAGATAAAAGAGTAGCTTTGAGGTTACAGAGAGCCTTCTCAGCCAGTTGTTGCAACGGCTGTGCTCTTTCAGTAAAATTTAGAACCCACTGTCTGCAGTAGCCCAAAATACCTAAAACAGACATAACCTGTTGTTTTGTGACCGGTCTAGGAAGATTTTGGATGGCTGTAATGCGATCGCTAGAGAGAGGTCTTGTTCCATACATAATGTCATGACCTAGATATTTTACAGTTGTTTTGATTAGCTGCAGCTTAACTTTTAGAAACTTTATGGCCATTGTCCCCCAAAAACATTCTGGGTATCTATTGTCCCCCAAAAACAGCAACAATTTCTGGGTATCTATTGTACAATTTTCTTCCGTCGCGATTTCCATCTACATACTGTATCAATGTACTACTTCCGGCCAGACGCCTTCTAAATTTTGGGCAAGAGCTTAACCAGAAACACAAAGGGCTTCTCTGTATCCCTGAGGCATGACGGTCTATGTCTAACGGCGGTACCGCGTTTGACGAGATCGGGATGTACGGCGGAGATGCCAGCCTCTGCTTCGGGAGACAAAGGATATTGGGCACGGTGCGGGCGGAAGGAGGATTTCGGGTGGATCACCAGAGGCTCACAGTGGGCTATCCTTTGAAACACTACTTTAATTATTAAATGGTCAGGAGTATCAAAAATACCCGGAATAACTTGTAACCAGTCTGTTCTTTCAAGGCATTTTTCCACCCATGGTCCTATTTCCTCCCATTTAACAGTGTGTGATTTAGCTAAGGAAAAATATGAGGCACTATTTTGCCAAGATAATATATGTGCTGTGAGCATGTAAAATGAACAGAAGCAGCTGCCTTTGTGGATGAAATAAAAACACAGTAGATGTGAAGGGTTTCGGGGCAAGTACCAGAAGTAAGGAAAGATTCTAGCCAGGTGGTGTCTACTTCTATAGGGAAGTATTGGGCAGTACAGTGTAAAATGTCAGGGGCCTGTAAATGGGGAAAAAGACAAGGGGAGAAAGAGTGTAGGGCTTTGAGGAGAATGGTGTGTTGGGAAATATCTAAAGTCCATGCTGCAAAAGAGGGTTTGGGGTAAGGGGTAATTTGACACAACAACTTGGGGGTTGAACAAAGTATGTCCGCCAGGACGTGACTGGACTTGAAGAGGTTTTGATACTTGAAGAAGGTGAGGTTGTCCAGAAGCAGTAAGCACAGTAACAGTTTCGTTCGAAGCAGGGACCTTTGCCAGCAAGCGAGTGGCACCAGTGTCGATTAAGAAAACAGTCTCAGTGCCATCAACGAACAATGTCAGTAAGGGATCAGTCTCTGAATTATGGGTGAGCAAAGGTAGTTGAAAAAAGTGGCTGGAGGTCCCAGCGTTTTCCTATGGCCAGTATTGTTAGTCAGGGGTGTCAGAGGAAACAGGTGGAACAAGGGGAGGTGGGGGCTGTTGCTGTCTGTGAGGGCACTCCCGACGAAAATGTCCAGTTTCACCACAAGCGTAGCAAGAGAAGGAATTAGCATTGGAATTAAAGGGAGAGGGAATAAAAGGATTCTTAGTGTGGTCAACAGGAGGAGCTTTAAAACCACCTCGTCCTCTTCCTCTAAAGCCATATCCTCGACCTTGGTCAGGAGCATTCCTGGTATAATAGTTCATCTGTGCTGCCAATAATTTGGCATGAGAGTCCGATTCGGCATGTTCAGCATGTCGTTTGACTTCATCAAACGTGGCACTTTCCCACTCAATACAGGAAGTGCGGACCTTGTTTTGTATATCAAAGCGCAAACCGGAAACAAAAGGTGGAACTGCAGCTCGGGTGCGGTCATCAGCATTCCCCAAGCCCGAGTGATTAGCCATAAGGTCTTGAATCCTATGTGCCCATTCATCAACCGTTTCGTGTCTCTTTTGTTTTGCAGCAGAAATAAGGGACCAGTCCGTTCCTTTTTTATACGCCTCCCATTGTGGGTTAAATTCGCCTTCTCCACCTATCCCCTGTCCTCGAGTTAAAGCTGGGTTCCATACCCATGGAACGTCATTGCGGACACCCCTGCTAACAGTGGCCCATGTGGTCCCAAGCTTTCGACGAAGTACCTGGGTCCATTCAGCAGCATTAGGCTTATACATGCTATCTAACTGATCAAATTGTTCAACAAATTGTAGTCCTCCTACTTCCTTTGGATCTGGAAGTGCATTCACGACATCTTTTAGTTCTTGGATGTCCCAATTCCGATTTATCATAACTGTTGTGGGATTTTGGGGTCCAGCTGGATGGGCAGGGTTATAATGGGGATTGGGAACTTCTATTAAAGGGCAAGTAAGTGAAGGATTAGAGGAGAAAAAAGTTGGAGCTGGTTTGTGACTTCGAGTGCATTTGGAGACGGGGGTTTGTCTAGTACAGGGTGAGTCATAGTGATCTGTGCCTGGGGGATCATCGGGAGAAACTTCTGCTAGTTGTAGTGTAGGGGGGGCAGTCAGAATGGGGGATAGAGGAGGGGATAATGGAGGTGCCTGAGGTTGGTACTGAGGAGGGGAAAAAATAATAGGATAAAGGGGGTCTTTATTTGGATTATTCTTCCTTTTCCTCCCATCTGCCTGTGGTTCAGTGCCTATCTGAACTTTCTGTAATGTAATTAGTAATTCCTCTTTCTCCTTTTTAGCCTTTCCCTCATTTGCCCGCAACAAATCATTCTGTTTCTGTACTGCTTCTAAATTTCTGTCTTTTATTACTAATTCCCATCTATCGAACATATCCATTCGATACGGTCCACTATTATAACAACCCTGCTTATTCCTACACAGGATCTTCCTAGTTTCCTGTATTTCACTTACATCTCCTGTCCCCTCTATCGGCCAACGCCCACCACTCTGTCTATTCCATTTCTTACATGCCTTCTTGAAATCTAAACCTGTCTTCTTTTCTATAAATTTTTTAGGAGACCCATTTTTACGGGGCGTCTGTTGATCCTCCGAAAATAATCCCTCCAGCACTAATGATTTTGATCCCCCTGTGCGGCGATTAACAGGCTTACTGTTATAAGTTCCCTTTTTGTCACGTACGCAAAACACAAACAAGTTTCATCATTTTGTCCTATTTTCTATACACACATGCATTTTGTTCAATTACATGTTTTTATGTTTTCACAGTCCTCAGCCGGAAAAGGGTGAAGTGCCCTCTCAGGGTTGGTAGCGAGATCCTGCCCCAAGTGGAGGAGTTCAAGTATCTCGGGGTCTTGTTCACAAGTGAGGGAAGAATGGAGCGTGAGATCGACAGGCGGATCGGTGCGGCATCCGCAGTAATGTGGGCGCTGCATCGGTCTGTCGTGGTGAAAAAGGAGCTGAGCCGCAAGGCGAAGCTCTCAATTTACCAGTCGATCTATGTTCCTACCCTCACCTATGGTCATGAACTATGGGTAGTGACCGAAAGAACGAGATCGCGAATACAAGCGGCTGAAATGAGTTTCCTCCGCAGGGTGTCTGGGCTTTCCCTTAAAGATAGGGTGAGAAGCTCAGTCATCCGGGAGGGGCTCAGCGTAGAGCTGCTGCTCCTCTGCATCGAGAGGAGTCAGATGAGGTGGCTCGGGCATCTGATCAGGATGCCTCCTGGACGCCTCCCTGGTGAGGTGTTCCGGGCACGTCTAACCGGGAGGAGGCCCCGGGGAAGACCCAGGACATGCTGGAGGGACTATGTCTCTCGACTGGCCTGGGAACGCCTTGGGATTCTCCCGGAAGAGCTAGAAGAAGTGGCCGGGGAGAGGGAAGTCTGGGCATCTCTGCTCAAGCTGCTGCCCCCGCAACCCGACCTCGGATAAGCGGGAGACAATGGATGGAGGACTGAATACTTATGCAATCAGTTATTTTGTTTTTTATACTTATAACTAGCTGTCCCCCGCGGCTCCACAAATATAATAGTGAAACAGGACAAACTTTAAAAGTCAATAAGAAAAAAATAATGTAATTCTATGCCAGGCGAAAGGTAGGTACACTCCAACGTCAAATGTTGCCAGTGTTTCTGATCAAGTTCAGTGTCCTCCGTGTGGGGAGAAAAGCACATGACCGTGATATCTCTGGCAATCAGCAGCAACCCTCTAAAACACATGTAGCTCAGATCTCTCTCTCAAAAACGTCAAATGATACTCCTTAACAATCTGTAGATGATAATGTCTGTTGAATAAACAGGTATTGCAAGCTAAGCGAAGGCAAGGTACGCTCCAACACATGGTGAGAGGTAGAGCGACTTGAACGGAGGTTGACGCATGAGTGAGGAGGGCACCACCCCCCTCCCCTCGGCCCACAGCGTCTCTCTCGGATTCGCGCAAATAAATCGATACCACAAGCGAACTATGATACCTAGTGCTGGTGGGAGAAGTCACAAAATCAATCAAATTATAGAAAAAAATCCAACCAAAATCCGTTAAGTAGTTCTCTCATGAAAAGTGGACAGACAGACAGACAGACAGACAGACAGACAGACAAACAGACAGATGTTGGATTTTATATATAGATATTGGTTAGGCTACACTAATAATTAGGCTATTAACTAAACAAACAGGCTAGATGGACTGAATGGTCTCCTCTCATTTGTCAAATTTCTTATGTTTCTAATTAATGCACATCATTTTGCAGAGATCTGTTTTCACTTTTATATTAAAAAGTCTAACTAAATCTACTGTGGTTCAATGTTGTATAATAACAAAATAGAAAAATTCTCCATGGGGTGAATACTTTTTTTGACTCTGTACGTTCCCAGGGTTCTCCTGCTGCACAACAGTAGTATATTTTCATGTATTTACTACGTGTTTGTTCAATAATAGCATTTTACTTTTCAATGTTTACAACTGTTAACCACGTAAAGCACCTTTGAAAATGCATACTGCTCATGGTGCTGCATAGAATAACGATGAATTGATTGATTGGGTAGTAAGGAACATTAGTGGTACCAGCTAGCTAACGTGACAGTTTTGCTCCAACAATTCAGAGGAACAGCTGGTCCTGGACTATAGGAGCTTTCTTGTTGTAGACCACCAGGATCCACAGCTGTTTGTATATCAAACAAAGATTGGAGTGAAGGAGGAAATAATCTATCTGCTCCACAAGCTTTATTTTCATCTGGACAAAGCTGGCAACCCTTTGAGGATTATGTTTTTTAATTCATCCAGGGCCTTCAATACCCTGTAGACATCCCTGTTAAACTCAGAGATACAGTATGTACGTGGGTGAGCCTGTGGTGTCCTGTATAATGGAGTATCTGTCAGGAAGATTGCAGTTTGTGAGACTCAAAGACCGCGTCAGTCATGCGGATTTGAGCAACACTGGAGCACTACAAGGAACAGGCCTGTCTCCTTTTCTGTTCACTCTTTACACCTCCGACTACAAATTTAACACCAGGTCATGGCACTTGCAGAAACTCTCAGATGATTCTCCACTTATGAGGTGTATTGATAACGGGGTGAAGCAGAGGAGAGGGGTCAGGTGGAGAACTTTGTTTCTTGAGAATTGTTTGCATCTTAACATCAGCAAAACCAAGGAACTGTTTTTTGACTTTTCACTGCACCAATAGAGCCTCTATGTCTGGTCACTTATCAGGGAGTGGATGTAGAATTGGTGTGCTCCTACAAGTACATGGGGTCCACATAAGTAACAGGCCAGACTGGTTTCAGAACACAGAGGAACTACAGTATGTAAGAAAGGGCAGAGCATGCTCTTCCTTCATTAGGAGACTGTGTTCCTTTAATGTGGGCAATGACATCGTTCACATCTTCTACAACTCTGTGATGGCCAGTGTGATTTTCTATGCTGTGGTGTGCTGGGCTGGCAACATCATTTCAAGAGAGGCCCACTAAATCAACAATGGTAATTAAAAGGGCAGGCTCAGTTATGGGACACACTCTGGACCCCCTGGAGGTCATAGCAAAGGAGAGAATTAAAACAAAACTGAGTGTCACTATGAACAATGCTGCATATCCTTTCCATGACACACCAAAACTAAGGACTTTCAGACAACAAATTATTCAGCAAAAGTGTGGCAAAAATGCTACTGGTGCCTGCATAATGCCTCACTCTGACTGGGACTGCCAAGGCAGAAGTGTTCTTTTTTTCATTTTAAAGTTTTCTTCCTTTTTAGTCATTCTGGTGTGTGTTCAGACTATAGTGTGCGCATGTCTATCTATCTATCTATCTATCTATCTATCTATCTATCTATCTATCTATCTATCTATCTATCTATCTATCTATCTATTTAAAGAGCTTCTGTAAAAAGGCAGAGTTCCCCCAAGGGGCAAACACAATTCTCTATCTATCTATCTATCTATCTATCTATCTATCTATCTATCTATCTATCTATCTATCTATCTATCTATCTATCTATCTATCTATCTATCTATCTATCTATCTATCTATCTATCTATCTATCTATCTATTTAAAGAGCTTCTGTAAAAAGGCAGAGTTCCCCCAAGGGGCAAACACAATTCTCTATCTATCTATCTATCTATCTATCTATCTATCTATCTATCTATCTATCTATCTATCTATCTATCTATCTATCTATCTATCTATCTATCTATCTATCTATCTATCTATCTATCTATCTATCTATCTATCTATCTATCTATCTATCTATCTATCTATGAAACACAATGAAGCACAAAAGACTGTCATTTGCCAGAATGAAATGGAAGACAGAGTTAAAACTGTCAAGTCAAAAATATGTTTGAAGACTATTACAGTATTGTCAGTATTAGTAAAACTCATAAGGAAATATCTCTGAGCTATCAAGTGGAGTGAATAAAATTAAAGTTCATTTTGTTGATAAAATGGGTATTTAGGAGGCCTTCTGAAAATGTTCTAACAGGGTCACAAGATATTTTTATCTGTCAGAGGTTTCATGCTGCTGCAGACAGCAGTTATCAAATTCAAATGATATTAAGTTACAGAATTAGATTTTCAAATGCTAAATGTCATATCAAGGTCTTGTTTGTTGATACTTATTGGCTTTCTGTTCAGTTTTGTTCAGTATTTTGGTTCAGGTATTGACAGTATTTTTCATTGGATGAAAGCCTGACTCAATAAATTCTTAAACTTTGAGTGATACATTGTAGCAGTTAAAAAGTAGCAAATGGATGTCTGAAATACACAAAAAGTGACATATTATAGAATCTTTGAAACACTGTTGTCTGCCTTTATATCTTTTATATTAATAACTGCAGCAGTTCTTATCCTTGTAGATATCATATCAAATGTGCATATGACACAATTTCAGTCAGCTTATTAAATGTTGATGTAGAGACGTGTGTGCCCATCTTGTATTTATTAGCTGAAGGAAGAAAGTGGTAACATACCACCCAGCTATTGTTATCTAAGGCCAGGACATACTGTTGGTATAAAGATGGTTTGAGTCTAACATAATGATAATCCCAGTTTCCAATGGGATGCCTCTTGTCTTACAACCTCAGTGTTTGTTTTTGTTGTGTTGTTTGTCATTTTTAACGTCTGAAATGTCAGCAGTCTCAGAAATAATGATAGATAGATAGATAGATAGATAGATAGATAGATAGATAGATAGATAGATAGATAGATAGATAGATAGATAGATAGATAGATAGATAGATAGATAGATAGATAGATAGATAGATAGATAGATAGATAGATAGATACTTTATTAATCCCAAGGGGATATTCACATACTCCAGCAGCAGCATACTGATACAAAAAACAATATTAAATTAAAGAGTAATAAAAATGCAGGTAAAAACAGACAATAACTTTGAATAATCTTAACGTTTACCCCCCCGGGTGGAACTGAAGAGTCTCATAGTTTGGGGGAGGAACGATCTTCTCAGTCTGTCAGTGGAGCAGGACATTGACAGCAGTCTATTGCTGAAGCTGCTCTTCTGTCTGGAGATGACACTGTATAGTGGATGCAGTGGATTCTCCACGATTGACAGGAGCCTGCTGAGCGCCCGTCGCTCTGCCACAGATGTCAAACTGTCCAACTCCGTGCCAACAATAGAGCCTGTTTCTCACCAGTTTGTCCAGTCGTGAGGCATCCTTCTTTTTAATGCTGCCTTCCCAGCACACCACCGCATAGAAGAGGGCGCTCGCTACAATCGTCTGATAGAACATCTGCAGCATCTTATTGCAGATGTTGAAGGACGCCAGCCTTCTATGGAAGTATAACCGGCTCTGTCCTTTCTTACACAGAGCATCAGTATTGGCAATCCAGTCTAATTTATCATCCAGCTGCACTCCCAGGTATTTATAGGTCTGAACCCTCTGCACACAGTCACCTCTGATGAGAGGTCTGGGCCTCCTAAAATACACCACCAGCTCCTTGGTTTTGCTGGTGTTCAGGTGTAGGTGGTTTGAGTCGCACCTTTTAATAAAGTCCTTCATTAGGTCCCTATACTCCTCCTCCTGCCCACTCCTGATGCAGCCCACGATAGCAGCGAACTTTTGCACGTGGCAGGACTCAGAGTTGTATTGGAAGTCTGATGTATATAGGCTGAACAGGACCGGAGAAAGTACAGTCCCCTGTGGCGCTCCTGTGTTGCTGACCACAATGTCAGACATGCAGTTCCCGAGACGCAAAAGTTTGGCAAACTTTTTGGTTGTAAACCGATTTGTACATGTTCCGAGATGTTCGTGAAACGAGGTTCCACTTTATTTTATAATATCGGTCGTATAAGTCGAATGCAGAAAACTCACGCTATTGGTCCAAGAGATTATGATATGCTAACGGCCACCTGAGAGAGTAACCACGAAGCACACGTCCTTTTCTTTTCTATGTATTGTGCCTACGTGACCACACGGTAATACCAGAACTATTCCGAAGAGATGCTTGCACTGATTTGTGTTTTTTGTATCTCACAGCCTCATACACCTTTATTGTAAGAGCATCCCTTATCTGCGATGGAACGTTCGATCAGAAGAAAATATGAATCTGGTTTTAAATTAAAAGTCGTTGAAGTGGCAAAAGACCAGTGTTATCTGTGCTGCTGCAACAAATTTCAATGTGTCTGAGAAACTGATGTGAGATTGGAAGAACCAAGAAGATGTAAAAGAAAAAAATTAAGTGTATCTTTGAACAGGCATATAAGTCAGCGTCTGATCTTATGATCTATTTTTCGGGTTTCAAGACCCTTCTTATACGCGAGTATATGCAGTAATCTCCACATTTCCCCTGACACAAACATTGTGAACAGTGCTTAGGCGGCTGACATCTTTTTTGTCTTTCCACTTGATTGCAATAATTTTGCTCTTTTGGCATGCACCTCCTTGCAGAGTGGACATTCAGGCAATTGAGACCACTAGGCATATCTCAGCAGTTTGATCATACAGTGCTGTGGCATCAGTTTCACTACCCGTGTGAACATATGATGACTAATTCACATTGTCATCACTATCACTTGATTCAACTAATGGATCAGTTTGTTTGTTTGTTCTAAAACTGGCTTTACAGCTTATTGTTTACAAACCATTGTTTTTTGGTTGAACAATCCACCCAACTTATTAATAATACTGATGAGTTACTGTAAAGTAACAAACACATTCATGATGTTTTTGCAGCATAATGTTATTTTATCAAGTAGGTCACAGCAGAATACTTTCCCGAGTTGTACTTGGGCTTAACAGTGCATACTGGATTATAGCAGCTACCATGTTTCCCCGAAAATAAGACAGAGTCTTATATTAATTTTTTCTCCAAAAGATGCACTAGGGCTTATTTTCAGGGGCTATTTTATATTTATTCATGTACAACAATACAAATACAGTAATGTCATCTTCTTCTGAATATCGTCATAATTCTCCACGTTCAAACCCTCAATTTCAGCCTGAATTTCTTGCTACTCCAGCCTCCAGGATCGATGTGCCTGCTTCAATGTTTGATGAATGGTTCAATGTGATGAAGCAAAATGCCAGCATACAAATGCATTCGTGGTGCTTTGATATTCAAGTGTCGCACATTCCTCAAAGTAATGACACAATACATTTTAAAAGTCTCACATACCATCTTCTGTACTGTCTTTTATTTTTTTTGCACCTTTACAATACCATCAGAATGGACGGCGGTGTATTTGAGCCACAGAGAAAAAAAATAAGAACATAATGAAATGTCTATTTTGTGATTAAAGTGGACATTTCAGCTTTAAACTCGAAATGTCCTCTTTAATCCCGTAGTTTACTTTGTAATTAAAGTAGACCGTCATAAACATCATCTTAAAACCGACCCAGTTGTTTAATCACTACGTGCTTCTGGGGCTACCCGACAGCAGCGGCAAGCAGCATCGCCACACAGAACTCATTAAATTTATAATATTCCATCTCTCTGCACATTTAGAATTCTTAGATTTATACTTGATATCACTTTCATGATGAAATGCATTAAAATATGTATGATGGATTTTACAGATAAATCGTTAACTTTGTTTAAATAATGAACATTACTAATAGTTACATATATGCGATGGCACGGTGGCAATGCGGTAGCACTGCTCTCTCTCAGGGAATCATGTCCCTTGTGATCCCTGCCTGGAGTTTGCATGTTTTTCCTGGTGGGTTTCCACAGTGGGCTCAGTTTTCCATCCAAAGACATGAAGGTTTGGGGATTTGGTGAAGTTAATGACGCCAGTGTATGTCTGTGCTTGTGTTCACCTTGCGATGAGCTGATGCCTCGTCCAGGGATTTTGTTTCTGTCTTGTGCCGCCGATGCTGCTGGAATGGGCGCATCCCTGAACTGATGGATGTAATCATTAAACATCCTTTTCAGAGATATTGTGGCAAGGTGTCCTCGGAATTTAATGGATGTTTTGGGCACATGCGTCGCATCACGTGAAGTATAAACCTGGCCTTAGACGCCTTACTTTTCAGCTGATGATCTTGATTAGGGCTTATTTTTGGGGTATGGCTTATAATACAGAGCAGCCTGAAAATCATGCTAGGGCTTATTTTCGGGGAAACACGGTATATCCTGAGAGGTTTTTGGGGTTAACCATATTTAAATAGAATTCTGAGCCTGAGAGTCTGTCGGGGTGAACTCCAACGAGGTTAATAAAACAGTAATTATCATTCGTTATCCTGAATCAATAATGGATTCCTGAGGCATATAACTGTCAGTGCAAATGGTTAATGTCAGCTTTAGTAACACTGGGAGAAATAAATCCTTTTTTTATAATGTTTTGGAAGTTGGGGCTCATCAGGATATGACGATTTTTGAAATTTTTTTTATATTATCACTCTTTAGCTATGGTGCTGAAGAGTGTCAAGGTATTTTGTGTTTCTTTTTTCAGACATCCTAGATGTATTGAATTTGATAAGGAAAAGAGAACACAGAGCTTCTGTTAAAAGGCTGCTATTTGCAGAGCATATTTCAAAAATATTTCCACAATTATTAATCGATGCAATTTATTTATCTTGTCTCAACATTACTTTTTTAGAAATAACATTTTAAAATGTAACAATAAAATCAGTAACAATACATCTTTCTAAATGAGTTACTGAACTGTTAAGCATATCCCTGTTTATGTTTAATAATTCAATAAACTAAAGTAAAAAAGCTGAGTGACATAGCCAAATTATTAGTAAAAATGTTATTTTTATTTTATTCTAGCTGTCTCCTGCGGCTCAGCCCACATAATAGTGAAAGAGGACAAACTTTAAAAATCAATAAAAAAAATGTAATAATTTCTATTGAGAAGAATTTATATTGATAGCTTTCATATCCGAGGGCCTCTTGATGTACAATATTTTTGGTTTTGTTATCAGAGGCAAGAATGTAGCTGTGATTTCTTTGCTAAAAACGTAAAAATTTGGCATCGTATCTCTGGCCAAGTGGAAGGTAGTTACACTCCAACCTCAAACGTTGGCACTGCATCTGATCGTGTTCAGCTCTGATGGGAGAGCTTCGCCCACGTGGGGGGAAAAGCACATGGCCATGATATCTCTGCCAATGAGCAGGTACCTTCTAAAACTCACATAGCAGTGATCTCTCTGTCAAAAACATCAAATGTTACTCCTTAACAATCTCTAGATGATAATGTCTGCTGAACAAACAGGTATCGCTAGTTAAGCGGAGGCAAGGTACACTCCAACACGTGGCGAGAGGCAGAGCGACTCGAATGGAGGCTGGTGTGTGAGTGAGGATGGCCCCGCTCGATTCCCTACTCCTGAAGTCCTGCCTTCTCCTCCCCTCAGCCCGCAGTCTGTCTAACAGATTCGCGCGAATAAGTTGGTGGTGCAACCGAACTATGATACTTAGCATGATGAGAGAAGTCACAAAATCAACTGGAATTTTCAAGCAAATTATAGAAAAAACCTGATCTAAATCCGTTAAGTAGTTCTCTTGTGAAAAGCTGACAGACAGACAGATGTTGGATTTTATATATAGAGAAGATGGGTAACTTGGGAAATCTTGAGGAAGACTCGTTGAACAGTTCAGTCTTAAATGTTTAATGCTACCAAATGAAATTGTGGTGAAAGCAGAGAGCTCCTCTATACAGCTTGACTCACCCTTTTCATATTTTCTTGTGTTCTTACTTCTTATGATTGTAAATGGTCCAACAAACACACTTCACAATACGAGTAGACTGTATTTTATCAAACCACTGTAAAATAGTATTAAGAGAAAGAATTCATCCTTGTCAAAACATGTTGAGCAATACAAATCATCATTGCACCTTTGTTTTAGATGCAATATACTGTATGCTGTAATGGCAAACACACAATGAGGTGCCGACGAGTTGTCCAGGGCTATTGAAATGGCATTTAGCATAAAATGGCAAGAAATGTATGTGAACCCTTTGGAATTGTCATGATTAGAGATAGAGATAGAGGTTGGGAGCATGTGCTGGTTACCACGCGACGAATCCATTGGGATCCGAGTGCAGCCGTGCAACGGATGACACGTCAGCACCACACTGAGCAGTGTGAGGTTTTTTACAGTGGCTGGAGTGCCAATCCTGACTTGGTGAAGGTTCCCCGCAAGTTGGAGGGTTTCATGTAAATTCATTTAGTATTTTCTACGTCCTGAATGCTGTTTTTTTAGGTCCTTCTATTACTTTCGTTTTGTGAACCCCTGTGTTGCCAGGGGTGTGGCTTCTAGGGTCGTGACCCAGGGAAAATCAGCACAACAGAATAAAAGGTCTGCTGTGGGTTACAAACCGCCAAAATGAAATAAATCTTTTGTTATTGTGCTTCTCTTGAGGTTTGCCTATTTTTCTGACTTTGATTCTTGTCTCTCCGTTAGGGTTTGACGGTTAGATTTATTTTTATGTGTTTCTCCTGGTTTAACTCAGTAAATAAATCTCCTGTCTGTCTCTCATCTGGACAGGAATGGCCTGGTTTTCAGCATCAACTGGTCATAAAAAGTGATCTGATCTTCATCAAAGTCACAAGTATAGACAAACACAGTAGACTTAAGCTAATAGCACACAGATAATTATAATCCTCCTAAACCTGCTCAGCAGTAGAAGTAAAAGGCAATAATGAAGGGCCTCTGAATAGCATTCATTTTGTACTGAGCAGAGTAGATTTGTACTGACACACTGAGTATCAATTCGGTTGACTTTGATTTTGTTAAAAAATGTACTTTTTGGATGCTGTTGTATGCCTGCTTTGTTGACAAATGTAAGATTAATTGTTATCCTTTATAAGATCTCACAATAAAGGAATTATAAGTGTTTGCGCTCTTTAAGAGTATTTCTGGACTACAAGCTACAGTTGAGATAAGAAAGAAGTAAAGAAATTGGAGATGGCCTCAAGGGGATTTGAAGTAATAGGGTGTGACAATAGAGGCACTGTCGACCCCTTGAACCCTCAGACCAGACGTCAGACACCAGATAAAAGTCCAAAATGAATATGTATTATAATAATAAAGTGCACAAAGCACCACCATTCCACTATACTCAATAATAATGAAATACTATTACCGCATTTAATTCCCTTCTCCATTTTTTATTTACCTATATATTTATTTCTCCCTTTCTTTTATTTATTGTTGCCTTATTAAAAAGCCCTAAGCAATTCTCCTTTGGCTTAGCTCTCCTTCTCAGGGGTGAGGTTTGATATGTCTTCAATTTTGTTAGGTTATAAATTGCTCTATTTGTATGGAATGATTACAATAAAATTTAATAAATAAAAATAATAATCAAATAAACAATCCCCCAATCTTCCAGACGCTTAGCCACCCTGCCTCCTAACTCAGCTCGTCCGTCTGGGATTTCCCACAGTCTTTTATAGTCCTCGACCTGGAAGTGCTTCTGAGCCCTCAGTCCATGTGATTGGGTCAGGTAACAACTTCTGTTTTTTCTTCAGCCCGGAAGTATATCATTTCTTCTGTTCCCATGACTATACGGAAAATATAAATCCCTGGGCCACCCCCATGGTATCCAGCAGGGCTGTGCATTAAAACTCCACTGTCCATGAGGTCCTGCTGGAATTCGGGGCACCTCCATGTTGCAGGGAGGGCTCCATCTGGTGGCCTGGGGGTATTGGCCGGGATGAACGGCCGGCCATATCCCACAAGGGATAAAAAACAACTGAAGAGTTTTTAAATAATGAAATTGTATTTATTTACAGATATATGTAATATAATGGAAGAAATATAATTCAACAATCAAACACATTGCTATAAGTAAAAAAAAAAAAAAAAAAATCAGTCCAATCAAAACATACATTCAGTCCAGTAAATCACAAAAGGAGTTGGACAGATAGATAGATAGATAGATAGATAGATAGATAGATAGATAGATAGATAGATAGATAGATAGATAGATAGATAGATAGATAGATAGATAGATAGAAGGTTCATGTATCTTAACCAACACTAAAAACGGCAAGCATACCCAAGACAGAAACTTAATTAATAATGAAAAGCCCATTACATAATAATTCCTCATACTCATCAAAACACCAGGGTTTAAACAGTTGGCAGGAGCCCAGTAGGTTTAGTTTAAACCTGCAGCCACTGCGGCCCTCCAGGACCGTGATTGAGGACCCCTATTCTAATCTAATCCAATGTTACTCTTAGCACTGCTGCAAGATGCTTAGAGATGACTGTAAATCTGACACTGATTTAAATGCAAGCAAATGTCTTCATCCAAAAAGGTCTTAATTTTGGACAGACACAAAACATAAGACCTAGAGCTGTAAAAAAAAAATGCTAAACTGTGCTATGGGGATAAAGTAAAAGCACAATTTGAGTAGTCCGATCCCAAGTGCAATCGACTTTAAATTAAACACCCCCCACCACGATTTGTGACCCCTCTTTGGCAGACGAGCTTAATAATTTCATTAACAAGACATTTTCGTCCACAGAACTGCCAGTCACTGGTGGTTTTTGCTTCTCACACCATTCTGAATAAACTCTAGAGAGTTTGTTGTGCGGGAAATCCCAGGAGTTCAGCAATTAAAGAAATAAAGCAACCTGTCTGGTACCAACAATGACATCATGGTTGAAATCACTGAGATCCCATTTTTCCCCATTCTGGTGTTTGATGTGAACCTTAACTGAAGCTACTGACTCGTATCTGCAAGGTGTTATGCATTGCTCTGCTGCAATATGATTGGTTGATTAGATAACTGCATGGATAAGCAGGTGTTCGTTCAGTGCATGTGCTTAATGCATTATACACTAAACCCAGCATAAGCATCGCACACACCACGTAGTGTTTTCATCCTAACACTACTTGGACTTCTGTCTACAGTTAGGTGTGCTGAAGTTCAGACTGCTTCCTTACTCCAAATCCATTTAGCCACTTAGACCGCAGACTCTGAATCATCATTTGCTGTGTCCAATGCCTGATCCTATCTTACACACATTCCCAGCATGTGGGACTCCAGCTCGCTGGTGCCCTGATCTGGGAAAAAAAAAATGTAGAAAAATAATTAAAAAAGAAAAATAGAGAAGTGACATCATTTAGAACTTTAAAGTGGGTGTATTTTATCTAAGAAGTTGGAATTGTCCAGATAGACTTTACAAAATCTGTGTAGTCTTTAAAGCATCTAAAGCAGCATTGTGTTCTAAAGTGGCTGTCATTTATTGGAGTATAAGAGGACATACTACCTACTTATATGCACATGTTCTGATCCAGTGGGATTCATTTCTCTAAACTATTTACTCAGAAGGATGTCACAAATATGCTGGTGGCTATTCAGCTTTCATAGGTTACATTAAATAATTTAGAGATCAGAGAGAGTGATGTATTAGAGAGACTAAGGAAATGAAATCCAATTAAGTCACTAGGGCCAGACAGCATTTATCCTCAGGTACTCTAAGAAATGAATGAAGTGGCATACATAATCCTTTATCTTTTATTTTCTTGCAGCCCTTTGAGACTCTGAAAAGACTGTATGACTGAAAGCTGGGCTGATATTATATAACTGCAAATTAAAAAGGAGATGATACTGACCTGGAGATTACAGGCCAGCTAGTTGATCATGTCTTGAATAAAAATTACAGAGGCAGTTAGAAAAGACACCTGAAAAACAGCTGATGGATTTTTTTTGTAGATTTGTTTTGTACTTTGTGCTTACTGAAGGGAATAAAATTGTAGAAGGGAATAAAATTGTAGAAAGTCACAATAGAATGAATTGTAAATTCTTGACTGAATCATCCTTCATTCTTATTGATCTGCATTTTTCATTTGATCAATAGTCATCTGTTGTTCACTGCCCACCACCTTTCAGGTTGGCAACACAGATTTGTCTATCAGACCCATGCCATTCTCTTCAAGAAATGGAATGTTGTAAAAGGCAATAATGATTTGAGCCTGTCTCATTATGAGTAAGACTCCATATGAGTATTTAATTTCCATTTTAAACAATTATGTTCTCTTCAAGAATTGGTTCCTTACAGGAGATCATTTCTGCCAAGATGGAGTCAGGCTTCCAATTACCTGAAACATGAACAGTCCAATGTAGAATTGGATGACTAGATAGCTAATCCACTTTTATATGGTACTAGCTGTGTAAGCCCATGCTGTAAAAAGCCCAGGCTCCTAGTGACTATAGATTCTGGCACTTCAATCAAGTGAGGTTCTCTTTCGTCGGCGGTTTCGTTTTGCCAACACACTCGCCCCTGTTATCTATTAGTGGCTACGCGAGTTTCTCTCTCCTCTGAGGTTTCGCTTTGCCGATGTGTTCGCCTCGCTTGTGTATTAGCGGCTAAGTGAGTTTGTCTTTTGTTGGCGGTTTCACTTTGGTGTCAGAGTTGCTTTCTTTGAGCATTACGCTGTCGCCTTGCACTTCCGGGCCGGACAGACAGACAGACAGACAGACACACTTCCACGCGTAGATGTTTATATATAAGACTAGCAAAATACCCGCGCTTCGCAGCGGAGAAGTAGTGTGTTGAAGAGGTTATGTAAACATATATATACATATACATATCTACATATACACATATCTACATATACATATATATACATACATATACACATCCACATATACATATATCTATACATATACAAATTTACATATCTACATATATATATATACATATGTACATATATATATATACATATAAATATATACATACCTACATATATATACATATATATATACAGTATATATATGCACATATATATATATATATATATAAATATAGACATACATATATACTGTACATACATACATACATACATACATTGTATGGGTCGTTACCTACCAGGTAACGCTTATGGTTGGCCAGCAAGTCAGCTAACATCTGCCACAGTGCCTTCAGTTGTGAGAAGCCGATCATAGAATGGTTGAAAATAGTTTACTGTCAAATAATGTAAAGAGTATGCGACACGTGTTTCGCCCTAATTCTGGGCTCATCAGGCGTACACACTCACTGCATATAGCCAAATTCCCACGCTCCGCAGCGGTGAAGTATTGCTTTTAAATTTTAATTAAGAAGAAAAGAAAACCTTTTTAAATTGAGGGAAAATATACCAATAACAATTTGTTAAGGATCTGTTTTTTTATGAAGCTGCCTTTACACAGCCTGTCCGCTGTTTTATAAACGAACGCCATATAAGGCCATTCTTTCTCCTTGCTTAGCTGTTCTGTATTTTTTTATTGTTCGTTTATTACGATTGTTATAGTTATTGTGTAGGTATTTGAGACTCACTTTTCTGTTCAGGTACCCATTTCCTTTATGTAATCCGCGGATTCTCCGCTATTTTTTGTTCATTTATTACGGTTATAGTTATTTATTGATTCCTTTCTTTAGCTGACTGCCTGCTCATATAAGGCGCTCTACTGTTTTTTTGTGAAGCAGTCTTTACACAGCTTCTCCGCTGTTTTATAAACGAACGCCATATAAGGCCATCCTTTTACCTTGCTTCGCCAAGGAAGCAGCCTTTTTATTTAATCCACGGGTTCTCCGCTGTTTTATTGTTCGTTTATTACGATTGTTATAGTTCTCTTTGTATACCACGTTGTCAGTTCAGCACTCCGGTTGTAATATGACCAAGTCATGCAAGCTTACTGTTGAGAATGCAACGTATAGTTGTACAGGAGAAAAGCAATCTTGCCAAACTTAATTTAAACTTACGGTTTACACCGTGCTTTGTTTCCGCCTTAGCTGCACTTATGAATATGTTTGTATGCGTCACTCGCTCGCTTCTTATTGTTTCGCTGCCTTCTCAATTGTGTAATGAATGTTTTCTTCAGCGCTCTTTGGGGCTCTTCCTTGTTTTCTACTTACTGCGTTCACAGTCAGTTCACGTGATTACGTGGGAGGCGTGATGATGCAATATGCAACTCTGCCTCCCACGGCCAGCGAGCTGCAGTCCATTACAGTATATGGACAAAAAAGAGGTTCCAGTTTTGACCGTTACGCTTTGAATTTCAAAATGAAACCTGCCTAACTTTTGTAAGTAAGCTGTAAGGAATGAGCCTGCCAAATTTCAGCCTTCCACCTACACGGGAAGTTGGAGAATTAGTGAGTGAGTGAGTGAGTGAGTGAGTGAGTGAGTGAGTGAGTGAGTGAGTGAGTGAGTGAGTGAGTGAGTGCGTGCGTGCGTGCGTGCGTGCGTGCGTGCGTGCTTTGCCTTTTATTAGTATAGATTATTGTAATCTTGGGCTGGTCCTAGTGATAACCCAAAATGGATTGTCATTAAAGGCAAGTAAATGCCAAAAGTGCAGACATCAACAGTATGCTTATACTCTTGAGTTGTATTTTGAGATTTGTGCTAGGCCCCATAGTTCAAATAAAGAGGACTGTTATTGCTACAGCATTCAAAGATATTTTACAGCAACAATAATTTATTTCTTGTATAGCCCAAAATCATACAAGGAATGTCTCAATGAGCTTTAATAGGCTCTGATTTTTTGACAACACCCAGCCTTGCCTGTCCAAGAAGATAAGAAAAAAAGTCTCAAAAAAAAACCTTGTAGGAAAAAAATAGAAGAAACCTTGGGAAAAGAAATTCAGAGAGGGACCCTCATCCATGTTGGTTGGACATGTAATGGGTGTGAACACCTGGGGTAAATACAACATACAAAACAGAACACAAATAATCTTTTTCACAGAGCTTAGATGGCCGATCTATTATTGCCATCTCAGAAATACGCTAAAACAATACAAGGTACTATAACATATATAGATGCAGATTTGTTCAAATACATCAAAATTAAAGTAGAAACTAATTAACATAAATGAAAAACAACACTATGTGTCCATCAGCTAATTGTAGAACTGCGGTCAGATTATAGAAAAGGAATCGGACAAGCCAGACGCATTTAGAGTCCTGGAGACCTCGGCCAACAAGGTGCCCCCATATCCCCAATAGCCATTCTACAGAGTCAGTGCTGAGCCAGCCAATCAGATGAAAGGACCCTTCTACCCGATGATTGCAGTGCTCCTTTATCCGAGATGACTTTTCCATAGGCAGGCAAGGAACCTGGCAGTAGAGTAGTTGTGCTAAGTGCCACATGAGGATACTGAGAAGAGAAACAGAATAGAGGAGGGTTAGCAGCAGTTTATAAATATCCTATTACTTAAATTTTAGTACTAATGACTAACAACAGGGGTGGCATGGTGGCGCAGTGGTAGCGCTGCTCCCTCGCAGTAAGGAGACCTGGGTTCGCTTTCCAGGTCCTCCCTGCATGGTGTTTGCTTGTTTCCACCGTGTCTGCATGGGTTTCCTCTGGGTGCTCCGGTTTCCTCCCACAGTCCAAAGACATTGTGCTTTGGCGATCCTAAATTGTGCTTGGTGTGTGGGTGTTTGTGCCTGCCCTGTGGTGGCCTGGCACCCTGCCCGGGGTTTGTTCCTGCCTTGCACCCTGTGCTGGCTGGGATTGGCTCCAGCAGACCCCCCGTGACCCTGTGTTAAGAAATAGCGAGTTGGACAATGACTGACTGACTGACGGACTAACAACAGAGATGCAGTATTCCCAGCTAATCAGCAGCTCTTGTCAGGGTATGCTAAAATAAATTACTGAGTCTTCAGCCTGGATTTAAAAGCTGAGACTGAAGGAATAATTTAAAAAAATGGACTTTTTCCAAATTTTTGTCATAATTTTGTTCCAGCATGTTTATAAACAAAGGTCCATAAAATTATGGAGGAACTAAAGTGACTTGCACAGTGCCCAGACCTTAAACTTACTGAACATCTTTAAGATGAATTGGAAATCCAAATGTGAGCCAAGTCTTCTCATACAACATCAGTAACTGACCTCACAAATGATCTTTTGACTGAATGGGCACAAATTCTCACAGACGCACCCCAAAATATGAGGAAAGCCAACGCTAAAGAGTGGTGACTGTTTAAGCCATTGGATGTCCAACAAGCTTAAAGCTGTGATGGTCAGGTGTCCACATACTTTTGGCCATGTGGTTTATGTGGCTTCTGGCTGCTTTTCGGCTTGTATAAAAGACTAAGAAGAAGAAGCAACATTTTGTTCTGTTGGGTAGAAGTGAAGTTAGTGCTTGTAATGTCTTCTTTCACTTTGGGCAACATAGAGGCTGTTAATGACTGTGCTGCCTACTTTTCTAACCTGCTAATATTATAATTATATTTCATTTCTGGTCAGATTATTATAACATGAATGTTATGCTAATCTGCGGTGGGTTGGCACTCTGCCCAGGATTGGTTCCTGCCTTGTGCCCTGTGTTGGCTGGGATTGGCTCCAGCAGACGCCCGTGACCCTGTGTTCGGATTCAGCGGGTTGGAAAATGGATGGATGGATGGATGTTATGCTAATTGTTGCACCACTGTGCTGACCACATTGATGTGACAGACAATATTATTTTCCCTTATTGATATATTAGTTATAGTCCCCTTTGTTTGTTTGTATTGTATTAAAGTTTTGGTATATGTCTAAAGTCTAATCACTTTAGTTCAAATCGGAGCTTGATCCCTCCCTGTAAGTGTTGACATGTTCTTCACATGTTGTTGTTGATGTCTCCGGCTGCTCAAAGAGATAATTTGCAAGAATGAATGTGTCACAGGATGCTTTGCTGTGAGCTGCCACTCCATTCAGGGTTGGATCTTGTTATTACATTAGATCCTGCTGAGCCATACTTATGGAATAGAATGAGCAGGTTTGTAAAGTGGAAAAAACAAAACGTATATCACACTAAAAATGTGAAGTGCACTATTTGAAAATCAACTGTTTTGGTTTACATTTTCTCCTCAATTTGCATGAAGTGTAACTTCCAGTTTTCAGGCATTTTTGTCAACATATTCCTCTACAAACCAGACATACAAACCTAAGGCTTTGTTGCTTGGTTTCAAAAGCTTCCACGTTCATTTTATAAATCATATACAGTGCCAGGTTTCTAATTGGTTTATCATTTAGACTCATATTTAGACTGAGAGAATTAAACCTACTTAATGTCTAGCTGAGGAGACTGCATGGGGACCTAGTCGTACGCACCACTCTTATCAGCATTAAGTTATCAGATATTTTGAATGTTTGACTTGGTAAATTTATTTCTCTGCCTATATATTAACCAAGAAAGTAGTATAACAGGAAAAAAGTGGTGTGTGGAACTTCACCAGGGTATCATCTGTCATTCACACTTGGCTCGATCTGGAAACGACTGGTTAATACTTAGGATTTTCTGTTATTATAATGCTGAGGGGGCGGCACGGTGGCACAATGGGTAGCGCTGCTGCCTCGCAGTTGGGAGACCTGGGGACCTGGGTTCGCTTCCCGGGTCCTCCCTGCGTGGAGTTTGCATGTTCTCCCCGTGTCTGCGTGGGTTTCCTCCGGGCGCTCCGGTTTCCTCCCACAGTCCAAAGACATGCAGGTTAGGTGAATTGGCGATTCTAAATTGGCCCTAGTGTGTGCTTGGTGTGTGGGTGTGTTTGTGTGTGTCCTGCGGTGGGTTGGCACCCTGCCCAGGATTGTTTCCTGCCTTGTGCCCTGTGTTGGCTGGGATTGGCTCCAGCAGACCCCCGTGGCCCTGTGTTCGGATTCAGCGGGTTGGAAAATGGATGGATGGATGGATAATGCTGAGGTTTGTTCATACCAAAGCTAGGCTAAGTTGAAAGCAGCTCTTGAAATTTAGATCGGCACCAAGACTTACAGTGATACTCTTCACCCTGACATGAGCAAAATACAAATGTTCCCTGTAGGTAACCAGTTGCTTAGTTGCTGTCTGCTTGTCTTCTATAGCTATTATAAATGTCTTCCTTTTCTAAATTCTTCTTCAGTATTCAAAGCTGATAACTCATTCTTTCTAAAAGTTTCAATTAAGGTCAAGTGTGCCTCTTTATATCTTTTCGTTGAACTTTTTCAAAAGTTATTAAAACGATCCACAGCAGTCTACCAGTTATTACTCTAAAGCCCTCAGGGGCATTTTTTCAGTACAATGTGAAATATGATACACGTTTTCTTTACTCATTATTTGCCTACTTATGTATTCTGATGTCTTTGGTCATAATTGCACTAGCAGGAAGCCATCTGCTTGGGAACCATTTAACACACTTTCTGAATCTGGGAATTTTAGCATTGGGAATAAATACAGACAAAGGTACACAAATTGCAGTTTACTTAGTGATTATTTATGAATTCCCAAAACCTAAAAATATGCGTATTATATTTTCCTTGTATGAAAAATCATTAGTAGCGTACTTACGCAGTGTTTAATTTTGTTGCCTTAAAGACTCAAGAGACTGGGTTCAAACACACTGCCTGTGTGGAGTTTGCATGTTATCCCTGAATCTCTGTGGGGATTTTCCCTGATATTCCAATTTTCCAGTTATATCCTAAAAATGTTCATTTTGGGTTAATTGAAGGCAGCTTAGGATGACGGAGCATAGACAGGCACCCTATTCAGGTTTGTTTCCTGCTTTTGTCTTAGTGCAGTTCCCATGATCATTAACTGGTTTAAGCACTGTCATAGAAAAGAGGGATTGGCTGGCATTCCAACATGGGACAGATGATTCTTTCCCTGGCTGGGACTTCTTCATAATGGAAGGGTGGAAGGAGACTGCCTCCCAGGGCCATGTACTTCCAGGTAGGACAGGTGGAAGACAGCTCTCTGGTGGACCTCTTATATTCACATCCACAGGACTACATGGGAATTAAAGTTCTGATGGCCAGCCCTGCCAGGTCTTGTGGGAGCCACCAGGGGGAGCTGTGGTGAGGAGGTCTTTATCATTCTAGGGAGGTTCCGCCTAACCTGGTAAGTCTGCCCAGTTGAAGTGTAGTAGCATTATAAGTACTCTCGGGCTGAGTATAAAGGATGCTCCTGCTCCTCATTCAGAGAGTCAGAGTAAGATGGAAGAGGATGAAGGTCACAGAGGATGAGTGAGGAGAGGAAAAAGACAGAGAGGAGAAATAAGAATTTGGAGAAGATTGTGAGAGGTATTTTCAAATAATAAAATCTTTATTTGAACCCAGGACTGTTTGTGATGTTGGGTCTGCGGTTTGGGGGTCTGCAGTTCCCCCAACCGGTTACAATATGTTTGATAATGAGAGGAAGAATAAAACTGTTCCTTATTGCATCTGATCAGCCACTAGCAAGCCATGCCTCTAATGTTGGTAATACAGGGTGAGCCAAAAAGAAGTACCACATTTCAAATGTTTATTCTACAAAAATGCTACAAGAAACTAAATTTCATTACGACACAAGACAGGGTATACAAAATAAGATTATTTTCACTGTGTTTTAAAAATGATGTCTTCAAGATGGTGGCCATCATTAGTGTCTTCGAGACAATTTCTGAACGCTCTCATGATTTGTGTATACTTGAGATAGCCCCACAAGAAGAAATCGCACGGAGTAAGATCAGGTGAACGCAAAGGCCACCCAACATTGCTACACAGGGAGGTCAGCTTTCCCAGAAACACCTCCTGCAAAATTTGCATGGATCTCTGCGCCTTATGAGCTGTTGCCCCATCCTGTTGAAACCAGGCATCCACCACATCCATTTCTTCCAGTTGGGACCGCAAAAAGTTCTCTAGCATTTCAATATAACGTTCTGAAGTGACAGTGACCATTGCTGCCCCCCTACTCAAAAAAGTAATGTCCTACAATGCCAAATTCTGCAACGGTGCACCAAACTGCAACACATCTCTGATGAAGTTCACGAAGGTTGGTTTCAGCCCAATAGTGAAAGTTTTGCTTATTTACGCAACAATTCAAGTGTAAATGTGCCTCTTCGCTGCACATAACAGTGTCATCTCGATGAACTGTTTGCAGAATGTTCGCACACAATTCTGTACGGCTCTCCCAGTCTCTCTCAGTGAGTTCCTCCACTACAGTCATTTTGTATGGATGGGAATTAAGGTCCTCATGCAAAATCCTCCTCAAAGACGTGTTGGAAATGCCTAAGGCAGAAGCAGGTTTGCATGTTGAATGTCTAGGAGACTGCAAAACTGATGCCCTTATACCTTGGTTGTTTTCAGGCGTTTGTACAGTCCGAGGACGGCCTGGAGATTTTTTGTTCAATGTTGTACCCATCTGTCTAAATCTAGACACCCACTGAAGAATTGTTTTCCGATTTGGGATGTCACCATTAGGAGGAATACTGAAGTGCCTTCGGAAGGTGTGTTGCATAGTGATGATGGATTTGTTGTTTTTTAAGAACATTTCGACAGTGAAAGCATGGTGCACACTGGACCAAGGCATGTTGTTGACTGAAGACTACAAGGGATTGGCTATCAAAGGACCTTCCCACAACCCACTTGGCTGCCTCTACCTCACGTAATGACCTAGAGAAATGTGGTACTTCATTTTGGCTCACCCTGTATTACAAAATTGTTATGTCAACGATGAATTATAAAAATCTTTCAGATTTTTCATTGCTGCACGACTTTAGTATCTTTGTTGTCTGTATTGTTCATATTCTATAATAGGAAAAGTACCATCCTACTTTCTTTTTAACAGGCCTATGGACTGAGGAGGTGGTTTGGCTGCATATTTTTTATTTTAATTTATGCCTATCCCCCTTTTTGAGGTGCAGGTCACCAACAAGAGCTGTCCAAACAACTTGCTCCTGGGCTTTGTTCTCCAGCTGTCTCTATGTGAGACCCATGCTCCAGCTTTGATGTTTTAGTGCCAAGTGTTCCTTTGTTGTCTTCTTTTCCTTTTACGTTGTGGGTTCCAGTTTGAGGTTTATTAGCGCGAATCTGAGAGAGACTCATCGGGCTGCGGGGATGGGGGCGGGGCCTTCCTCACTCACGTGTCTACCTCAGGGCGTAACCTTAACTCTGCTTAGTTAGCGAATGAGAAAACTACTTAATGGATTTAGATCTTTAATTTTTCTATAATTTGCTTGAACATTCCAGTTTATTTTGCGACTTCTCTCATTGCGCTAAGAATCATAGTTTGCTTGCAGGAGTGATATATTCGCGCTAATCCGAGACAGAGGCTGCGAGAAGAGGAGAGGGGGATGAGTGACGTCAGGAGTAGAGAGCTGGGTGGAGCCCTCCTCACTGTCCTATTTCACTAATACGCGGGCGAAGCCACGGGGGATGGCTAGTTTCTAATAAATGTAAGTATACTAGATATAAAATCAACCAGGTATTGTTAAGCAAAATTCGACCACTAAAGTGTAAAACAATTAAAATACTATATGTATACATTAAGGTTGAAAATAGAACAACCAGGTCTAATTAATATATATAAAAATAAATATATACAGTATATATCTACATTTTGCCTAGGCATATGTACATGTCAGCCCATTGTGTAGAAGTAGTTTGATGTTATTAAAGTTAATCAAAAGATACTTTTTCTTCTTTTTTAGGCTGCTCCCGTTAGGGGATGCCACAGTGGATTATCTTTTTCCATATCTTTCTGTCCTCTTCATCTTGCTCTGTTACACCCATCACCTGCATGTCCTCTCTCACCACATCCATAAACCTTCTCTTAGGCTTTCCTCTTTTACTCTTACCTGGCAGCTCTCTCCTTAGCATCCTTCTCCCAATATACTCAGCATCTCGTCTCTCTGACTTTGTCTCCCAACCGTCCAACTTGAGCTGACCCTCTAATGTACTAATTTCTAATCCTATCCATCCTCATCACACCCAGTGCAAATCTTAGCATCTTTAACTCTGCCACCTCCAGCTCCCTCTACTGTCTTCCTGGTCAGTGCCACTGTCTATAACCCATATAACATAGCTGGTCTCACTACCATCCTGTAGACCATCCCTTTCACTCTTGCTGATAACCGTCTGTCACAAATTACTTCTCCACCCATTCCACCATGCCTGCACTCTCTTTTTCACCTCTCTTCCACAATCCCCATTACTTTGTACTGTTGATCGCAAGTATTTAAACTTATCCACCTTCTGCAACTCTACTCCTTGCATCCTCACTATTCCTCTGACCTCCCTCTCATTCACACACATGTATTCTGTCTTGTTCCTACTGACCATCATTCCTCTCATCTCCAGAGCATAAAAGCAAATAAAACAGTTCACAGCGGCTTTGGTTGATTTATGATGTAGATGGAGGTGTTTTTTTTTTTTGGATTCCTGGATGTGATTAGTTGACCAGCTGACACGGAGGAGAGGAAAACAAAAAACTCCTGTGATAGGAGTGATAATGAATGTCTGAGCTTTCTTCATGATTATCCCTATTGTCCTCTATCCTTTTGCTTCATGTAGTAGAACTTACATGATGTTGGTATTGAACCGTTTGACCTTTGTGATGGAAGTTCTTTAGAGTTCAAGATGTTCTTCAGGTCTAGGAAAGTTCTTCTTGCCTTTCTAAATCTTGCCTTTACATCTGTGTTGGTTCTACCCTGCTTGTTGACACTTCCCTAGTAGGTAAAGGTTCCCACCTTCCCAAGTGACTATGACTTGATCTGTGTTGGTTGCATTGGCTTTCAGAATCTTGTCTTCTTCTTTATTTATATAGAGGCCAACTACCTTTGAAACATTTGCGAAGTTGTTTGTCTTTCCATTGTCCAAGCAATAAGAAGAAGCTTTTAAAAAGCCAAAATAAATTTTAGGTTATATTACTGTATATCATTCATATATAAGTCAATTGACATTATGCTCAGACTGTGTAATGCAGTAGTGAGATCGCATCTGGAGTACCTTGTGCAGTTCTGGTCACCATGCTACAAGAAAGACATAGCAGCACTTGAAGCTGTGCAGAAGAGAGCAACCAGGTGCACTTAAGGACATTTGAGACTCAGAGAATTAAACCTCTTTAGTTTTTAGCAGAGGTGTCACTAGCAGAGGTTAGTGGCAACCTAATCCAGGTCTTCAGAATTCTCAAAGGCATTGATAAAGAAGATCCAGCTACATTCTTTCAGCTTAAGGGTAAATCACATACTGGAGGACACTAGTGGAAATTAAGAAGTTAATTTAGGACTAAAGCCTGGAAACACTTCTTTGCTAAGAGTTGTGGGAATCTGGAACTACTAAGGCATGTAGCTGAAGCAGAAACCTTGACATCATTTAAGAAGTATTATTGGGACGGCTTAGTTATTACTTAAACAAACAAACTTGATAGACCGAATGGTCTCCTCTTGTTTGTCAAAACTTCTTATTTTCTTAAATTCTGTGTTCTTACGTTGTCCTGCCCCTGCTGGTGGTTGTGGGACAATAGGGCCAAGTCTCTAATTAGGGCAGGCTCTATTGTAGGCACGGAACTGGACAGTTTGACATCTGTGGCAGAGCGACGGGCGCTTAGCAGGCTTCTGTCAATCATGGAGAATCCACTGCATCCACTAAACAGTATCATCTCCAGACAGAGGAGCAGCTTCAGCGACAGACTGCTGTCAATGTCCTGCTCCACTGACAGACTGAGGAGATCGTTCCTCCCCCCACACTATGCGACTTTCCAATACCACCCGGGGGGGTAAACGTTAACATTATACAAAGTTATTGTCTGTCTGTATACCTGCATTGTTATCACTCTTTAATTTAATATTTATCAGTATGCTGCTGCTGGAGTATGTGATTTACCCCTTGGGATTAATAAAGTATCTATCTATCTATCTATCTATCTATCTATCTATCTATCTATCTATCTATCTATCTATCTATCTATCTATCTATCTATCTATCTATCTATCTATCTATCTATCTATCTATCTATCTATCTATCTATCTAAGTCATCAGCAGAGTCCAGATGCTTCTTTTGAGTAAATGATGTCCATTGGATCCGGATCCTTGACTGGATCCTTCACCATCCAGTCAGTTACCACCAGGGAAAGAAACAATAAAAGTAAGCACACATGCCAGACTCTAGGATACACTTGAAAGGTATCTGTAAGCTGACTTCCATGGACTACTCTACAGGTCATTCCCTTCCTATGAGTTCCTGATCATGCTGATGAGCTTGTTTGGCATCCCATAATGCTAGAGATGTTTTCAAAGAATGTTGCTTTTCCACACTGTGAAATGTTTTCTTATATTCAATTAAGTTGACATACAGAGAAGAGTTCCATTCCATTGACTACTCAATTCTGATTTGGCCACATAGACGTCTATATGTAACTCTGTTTGAAACCTGTAATCGTTGAACCTCTTGATTAGCTGCTGTCAATAATTGTGGCCTAACATAGTCATCCTACTCTTTGTAAACTAGGGTCATTAGGCTGGGGTAGTACTATAATGTCAAGTGGTCAAAACCTGTCAAAATGGTTCCCAGACAGCTTAGATGAGTTTGTTGTGACAGTTGACCCTGCTTAATTGAGGGCAGAGAGCATATAAATGTTTATGTCTGACAGCTTCAACAAATTGGGTGGGTCCTCTAGAGACTATGCCTCTCTGCCCCCTTCTCTTAGCAACCAATGGAAACAAGACTGATGCCTATTAAGATTATCTGTATCATTTGATGGCTAAGGAGGCCAATCCTTTTGTCAGAAATCCTTGTGCTGTGGGATTCAGGAAGTTTTTAATTTCTAAGTCACGTCCAAAATCTGCGTAAACCCTAATTTCTTTCTGTTGCTGTCTTTTGTTTAGCTCATCCAAGAAGAGGTCTGTCAGAAACCAAAGCACCACCTAACAAATCATGCATTGTAATAAGGCATGTCCATAGTTAGGGTCTCCCAGCTATTTATTTTAATCTGACGTTTTTTATGGTAGGCGTTGAGGGTGTCTTTGAACCACTTCCTTAGGACAGCCCAGATTCAAAGAGCCTTACGTAGGCTGATGTAGAGAACTTATACAGATAGATGGGAGTTGGCCACCCAAATGCGTTATTCTTACAATTTCATGATATCAGTGCTGGTCGACTGTACTTTTGGAGAATACTACAATGGGTGTGGAATATTAGAGCATTAGAAAAATGTAGACAAGAACAGGTCATTCAGCCCAACAAAGCTCACCAGTCCCAGCCACTTCATTTTTCAAGTCTAGTTTTGAATGTCCCTAAAGTCCTACTGTCCACCACACTACTTTGCAACTTATTCCATATGTCTATAGTTTTCTGTGTGGAGAAAGACTTTCTAATGTTTGTGTGTAATTTACCCTTAACATGTTTATACTCATTTTAAAGTTGTAACGGCTAACCCACTCACCCGGAACGGCAGCTACACCACCAAGACCCGTGGCCAGGCAAGCTAAGGAATGTTAGAATTGACAAGCCATACTTCTTCCAAATTAACTTCCCCAATCAACGGTTAAATAATCATAAAGCAAACAGTCTGTAAAATAATAATGCTTATATATATTGATAATAATAGGAAACAAAACGATATATAACTCACTCCCTCCAAAGCTCCCAAATCACACCCAACCCCAAAAGTGACTGACGGAATATAATAATAAAAAGGTGCAGCAAAACAAAAAAAAAACTAATATACAATACAAACCCTTCCTTGACCCCACACTGAACATGAAACAAATAAGACACACGGTAACTCATAAAAGTCCGGAAGATTAAACGGAGAATGAATAGTGATTGTGAACCTTGTTCAGCTGGAAAAGTGTCCTACGGCAGTTGTACACGGGTGAAAATGATGGCTTGCTCCTCACCCAAATGACAAAAAACAGTCTCACCGTTCTTATCCTCAGCATAATCCAGAACTCCAGGGTTTTTGCGTTGTAATGGTGAAGTTGTTGAGTCTGGCGTTGAATGTGGCAAGCTGGGGAAGGTGTAGGTGATTTGATCGGTGCTCTCTCTTCATGTCAGTGTAGTAAATGGGGATTTTTTTTCTTCTTTTTCGTCCTCCTGTTTAAATAGTAAATGATCCGGATGCAAATGATAGGATTGACAGGACAAACTATTAGGAGGAACCATGGTTCCATGGCGTTATCCTTCCCTCCCTTTATTTCCAGGGGACAATATTTGCACAGGCACACAAACCATGTAAACAGGACAACGTTACGAAAGACGTGACTCAACACAGAATTACATTTAAGACGACTTTAATCATGTAGCACCGCTACAAAGTAACAGTCTCAATCCTCTGTACTGCTTCCTTTCATTATTTCAAACACTTCAGTCATGTCATCTCTTAATCTTCTTTTGCTTAAACTGAAAAGTTTCTGCTCTTTTAATCTTGCTGCAGATCTTATCCCCTGTAGTCCTGGAATTAGCCTAGTCACTCATCTGTGGACTTTTTTTAACACATCTAAGACTTTTGTGTAGCCTGGAAACCAAAACTGCACCCAGTACTCCAGATGAGGCCTCACCAGTGTGTTATAAAGCTTGAGCAGAACCTTCTTGGGTTTGTACTCCACACATCAGTGTGCTATATAACATAACATTCTATTAGCCTTCTTAATGGCTCCTGAACACTGTCTGGAAGTTGATAGTGTTGAGTCCTGTACGACTCCTAAATCCTCCTCATAAGGTGTACTTTTGATTTTCAGACCTCCCAGTGTGTTATAAAGCTTGAGCAGAACCTTCTTGGGCTTGTACTCCACACATCAGTGTGCTATATAACATAACTTTCTATTAGCCTTCTTAATGGCTCCTGAACACTGTCTGGAAGTTGATAGTGTTGAGTCCTGTACGACTCCTAAATCCTCCTCATAAGGTGTACTTTTGATTTTCAGAACTCTCATTGTGTAATGAAATCTAACATTTTTACTTATGAAGACATATATGTTTCACATGTTTAGATCACATATTCGCTGTCTCACTGTCACTTTAAATCCCCTTTACTATTCCTGATACGCTTCACTCCTCTTTGCAGTGTCAGTTGATTCCTATTTGGAGCTCTAGGCGGGGCTAACAAACATCCCCCTTCATTGTCTCCATTGAGGGTAGTTAGTATTATTAGACTTCAATTACCTTTTTCCCCCCTTGGTGCATGCACATTTTTAATTTTGGTGCCCACTCAGTATCATCAGAGTATGTTGAAGTTGTATCCCCCCTTCAGTTTTGTTTAATTAACGGTGCCCAGTCTTTATCATCATAGTTTTAAGACATGGGGTTTAGGTCCTCCGGAGCACGCTCCACTTAACTTTCATAAATGACACCCCTCAGATGATGGCACCCTTGGCCTATGGTCTATATTACCTAATGGATTGACCAGCTCTGCCTCCTTGACTGTTCTTTAATTTCTAAAATATTGAAAGAATGTCTTTGGATCATTGCTTGCATTATTTGTAATATTCATATCTAGCTGCCTTTCAGCTTCCATAATATTCTTTTTAATGGTTACGTTTATTCTGTCATATGTGAGATCCTT